>NC_057804.1:530846088-530858444 GCF_018294505.1 Triticum aestivum | reverse complement strand
GGGATTTAGATCCAATTCACACCATCTTCCCTCCGCGGGATTTCATCAGAGCGCCTTCGACAGAGATCCATTCCACCATGGCCGGTCGGTGCAGCTCCTCCTCTCGCCCCTCCAGCGCTCGGCCCAGAGATTGGGGGTGGTGTTCCATCCCACATAGCGAGCTAGTAGTGCTTCAGTCCAAGGGGCTTCTCCCCCCAGCATATATGGTCCCAGTTCGAGCCGGGATTGCTACCTATAGCGACGGAGAGCAGGCGGAGAGCGTCCCCAATCCCTCTCGAGGAGAGCGGGTATGCCTAGTCCCTTATTTGATGAGAGGACTCGGATTTCCAATTCATCTGTTTCTTCGAGGGTTGCTGGAGTTCTACGGCCTCCAGCTACACAACCTCACGCCCGCCTCCATTCTGCACATTGCGGGCTTCGTGGGCCTCTGCGAGCTGTTCTTGGGTGTTGAGGCCCATTTCGCGTTGTGGAAGAGGTTGTTTTGCCTTGTGCCTCGTTCTCAGGAGGGGTCTATTTATCAAGTGGGCGGAGCCGAACTATGGCGCATCGCTGGGACCGGATATCTATCCGGCACCCCAAAGAGGGTTTCCGAAGACTGGCCCTCAGAATGGTTTTATATAGATGACGTCCCCCTGCCGGACCCTGTACGGATCAGCCTCCCCGAGTTCAATAATGCCCTGCTGAAAAAGCGCCTGAGTTTGCGCCCACGGAACCCTCAGAGGGAAGCTGACAGGGACGTCGTGTACCTGATGAGCCGGATAAGGTTGTTGGCTCATTTCGGACTGACCATGATCAAGGTCATGGCCATATGCATCACGCGAGGGGTGAAGCCGCTTCAATACAGAGGCCATCCCATGTGGGATTTCAATGGGGAGGATGATGCTACCCGGTGCGGTCGCAAGGGGCCAGATTCAGCCGCCACTTTAATGAGAATCTTATCCGCTTTGTACAAGGGGGAAGAGGAAGAATTCCTCCGTCTCAACCCTGAAGGCGGATTCTCTATGTACAATCCTCCTAGTTGGGTGAGCGGACACTTTCACTTGCCTATCCGTTTTCGAAATTCCCGTAGTTGAGTTCTTAGACTAATAATGTTTAAACACAAGAGTTGCACCAGGCTGTGAAGGAAATAAACAGCTCTGCTCCACAACCCGAGGATCCGGAACGGTCCCTCGATCCAGACTCCCAAGAAGATTCGGACTTATGCGTGGAGTTGGTTGATGGAGTATTTCATCAATTGAGCAAGGATAACTCCTTAGTGGCCATCACGGCCGACTATCCCGGACTACTTCCAGCCTCCAAGGTAACTAAGACCGAAGTCCCAGTATTCTCATGCTTTATCTTGCATGCCGTGCACTAACAATGTTTCGCAGGGTAAATCCTTGAGGCGGAAGGCCGAGCCCACGGTGGGCATCCAACAAGGGCCGCTGAAACCAGGCGGGCCAAAAAGAAGTGCGGACCAGATCGAGATTCCGGTGCAACGGTATGGTGTGTGGATTTAACGCCTAGGGTTTATTCCCTTGAGTCCTACTAATGCTCATGATTTTCTTAGAAAGAAGAGAGCCCGCCGGACTATGTCCGCCGGCCAAGGTTCGAGGCCGGGTCCGAAAGCGGAGGCGGACACGGGACGCGCCTCGGGCGCTCCTCCGACAGAGGGCGCCGACGGGCTATCTGCCACTAATTCAGAGGTGGAGAGTGCCCTAAACCACAGGCGTCACCGGACCTTTCTCCATGACGCGTGTTTTTCCCAGAGGCGTTGAACGCCTTTAATACAGGAGATGCGTATCTCCGTGCTGCTCAAAATGGTCTAGCTAGAGCCACGGAGCAGTATGTGAAAGACATACAGGTGAGTAGAATTGAAGGTTATATATGTCAGTAGCCCCCGAGACTTGAAACAATGAAAATAACTGTTTGAAGGATCATGTGCTATGAAGTGTCTTACAAAGAAGAACACACAATTGTCCTAGGAGCTCGAAGAGTGCAAGGCTCAGCTCGAGGCCACATTGGCCGCTTCAGAGAATGTCAAGGGGACGCCCACAGGTAATATGTGTTTCGAAAGGTACCTCCATTTTGAAATGCGGCAGGCGTGCAACCTTGACTATAATATTGCAGATGAGGCCGGACCAAATCCGGACCAGCAACAACTCCTACGCCAACTAAAGGCTGGCGAGAACGTGCTGACGAGGGTGAGGCAAGAGAAGAACAAGCTTCAAGACGCCAACACCCAGCTAGGCGAGGAACTGAAAGATGTTCGCATTCAGCTGTCTTCTGCCGTGAAGGAGAATCGGCGACTTCGACGCGGCATTTTTAGTAAGTGCTTGAACGAATCTTCGAAAAAAGAATTCGCCGAGGTAGTCGATTTACAGAGCTATGTCTGTAGGTCTGCTGACGGGTCGTCCGGCGGAGGAAATGCCCGGTTCATCGGGAGACCATCTTCCCGAGCTGTTGCAACTACACGAGCGAGTTCGGCAGGCAATGCAAGGCGTCATCCAGGCTATGTGGCCATCCATCTCCGTGCTCGAAGGCCTTGAGGAGCTTTCCAAGAAGCTGGAGGGAGTGCGACAGCGCTTCCGGTTATGGAAGACATCGGCTTGCCGTCAAGGTGCCAGGAGGCCTGGGCCATGGTGAAGACTCGGTACACGAAGGTTTTCGGCAAGTTCAAGGGATTGACTACGATGAGACCTTCTTACCCATAGCGATGCTTAAGTCCGTCCGAATCATGTTAGCAATTGCCGCATTTTATGATTATGAAATTTGGCAAATGGATGTCAAAACTGCATTCCTGAATGGATTTCTGGAAGAAGAGTTCTATATGATGCAACCAGAAGGTTTTGTCGATCCAAAGGGAGCTAACAAAGTGTGCAAGCTCCAGCGATCCATTTATGGACTGGTGCAAGCCTCTCGGAGTTGGAATAAACATTTTGATAGTGTGATCAAAGCATTTGGTTTTATACAGACTTTCGGAGAAGCCTGTATTTACAAGAAAGTGAGTGGGAGCTCTGTAGCATTTCTGATATTATATGTGGATGACATATTACTGATTGGAAATGATATAGAATTTCTGGATAGCATAAAGGGATACTTGAATAAAAGTTTTTCAATGAAAGACCTCGGTGAAGCTGCTTACATATTAGGCATTAAGATCTATAGAGATAGATCAAAACGCTTAATTGGACTTTCACAAAACACATACCTTGACAAAATTTTGAAGAAGTTCAAAATGGATCAAGCAAAGAAAGGGTTCTTTCCTGTGTTACAAGGTGTGAAATTGAGTAAGACTCAATGCCCGACCACTGCAGAAGATAGAGAGAATATGAAAGATGTTCCCTATGCATCAGCCATAGGCTCTATCATGTATGCAATGCTGTGTACCAGACCTGATGTGTGCCTTGCTATAAGTTTAGCAGGGAGGTACCAAAGTAATCCAGGAGTGGATCACTGGACAGCGGTCAAGAACATCCTGAAATACCTGAAAAGGACTAAGGATATGTTTCTCGTATATGGAGGTGACAAAGAGCTCATCGTAAAAGGTTACGTTGATGCAAGCTTTGACACTGATCCGGACGATTCTAAATCGCAAACCGGATACGTGTTTACATTAAACAGTGGAGCTGTCAGTTGGTGCAGTTCTAAACAAAGCGTCGTAGCGGGATCTACATGTGAAGCGGAATACATAGCTGCTTCGGAAGCAGCAAATGAAGGAGTCTGGATGAAGGAGTTCATATCCGATCTAGGTGTCATACCTAGTGCATCGGGTCCAATGAAAATCTTTTGTGACAATACTGGTGCAATTGCCTTGGCAAAGGAATCCAGATTTCACAAAAGGACCAAACACATCAAGAGACACTTCAACTCCATCCGGGATCTAGTCCAGGTGGGAGACATAGAGATTTGCAAGATACATACGGATCTGAATGTTGCAGACCCGTTGACTAAGCCTCTTCCACGAGCAAAACATGATCAGCACCAAAGCTCCATGGGTGTTAGAATCATTACAGTGTAATCTAGATTATTGACTCTAGTGCAAGTGGGAGACTGAAGGAAATATGCCCTAGAGGCAATAATAAAGTTATTATTTATTTCCTTATAATCATGATAAATGTTTATTATTCATGCTAGAATTGTATTTACCGGAAACATAATACATGTGTGAATACATAGACAAACAAAGTGTCACTAGTATGCCTCTACCTGACTAGCTCGTTAATCAAAGATGGTTATGTTTCCTAACCATGAACAATGAGTTGTTATTTGATTAACGAGGTCACATCATTAGTAGAATGATCTGATTGACATGACCCATTCCATTAGCTTAGCACCCGATCGTTTAGTATGTTGCTATTGCTTTCTTCATGACTTATACATGTTCCTATGACTATGAGATTATGCAACTCCCGTTTACCGGAGGAACACTTTGGGTACTACCAAACGTCACAACGTAACTGGGTGATTATAAAGGAGTACTACAGGTGTCTCCAATGGTCGATGTTGGGTTGGCGTATTTCGAGATTAGGATTTGTCACTCCGATTGTCGGAGAGGTATCTCTGGGCCCTCTCGGTAATACACATCACATAAGCCTTGCAAGCATTACAACTAATATGTTAGTTGTGAGATGATGTATTACAGAACGAGTAAAGAGACTTGCCGGTAACGAGATTGAACTAGGTATTGGATACCGACGATCGAATCTCGGGCAAGTAACATACCGATGACAAAGGGAACAACGTATGTTGTTATGCGGTCTGACCGATAAAGATCTTCATAGAATATGTAGGAGCCAATATGGGCATCCAGGTCCCGCTATTGGTTATTGACCGGAGACGTGTCTCGGTCATGTCTACATTGTTCTCGAACCCGTAGGGTCCGCATGCTTAAGGTTACGATGACAGTTATATTATGAGTTTATGCATTTTGATGTACCGAAGGTTGTTCGGAGTCCCGGATGTGATCACGGACATGACGAGGAGTCTCGAAATGGTCAAGACGTAAAGATTGATATATTGGAAGCCTATATTTGGATATCGGAAGTGTTCCGGGTGAAATCGGGATTTTACCGGAATACCGGGAGGGTTACCGGAACCCCCCGGGAGCTATTTGGGCCATAGTGGGCCTTAGTGGAAAAGAGAAGGGGCTGCCCTAGTTGGGCTGCGCCCCCCCTTCCCCTAGTCCTATTAGGACTAGGAGAGGTGGCCGGCCCCCTCCTCCTCTTTTCCCCTCCGAGGAATCCTAGTTGGACTAGGATTGGAGGGGGAATCCTACTCCCAGAGGGAGTAGGACTCTCCTGCGCCTCCCCCCTTGGCCGGCCAGCCTCCCCTCCTCTCCTCCTTTATATACGGAGGCAGGGGCACCTCTAAACACACAAGTTGATCCACGTGATCGATTCCTTAGCCGTGTGTGGTGCCCCCTACCACCATATTCCTCGATAATACTGTAGCGGAGTTTAGGCGAAGCCCTGCTATTGTAGTTCATCAAGATCGTCACCACGCCGTCGTGCTGACGAAACTCTTCCCCGACACTTTGCTGGATCGGAGTCCGGGGATCGTCATCGAGCTGAACGTGTGCTCGAACTCGGAGGTGTCGTAGTTTCGGTGCTTGATCGGTTGGATCGAGAAGACGTACGACTACTTCCTCTACATCGTGTCATCGCTTCCGCAGTCGGTCTGCGTTGGGTACGTAGACAATACTCTCCACTCGTTGCTATGCATCACATGATCTTGCGTGTGCGTAGGAAATTTTTTGAAATTACTACGAAACCCGACAGTGGCATCCGAGCCTAGGTTATTGATGTTGATGTTATATGCACGAGTAGAACACAAGTGAGTTGTGGACGATACAAGTCATACTGCCTACCAGCATGTCATATTTTGGTTCGGCGGTATTGTTGGACGAGACGACCCAGACCAACCTTACGCGTACGCTTACGCGAGACCGGTTCCCTCGACGTGCTTTGCACAGAGATGGCTTGCGGGCGACTGTCTCTCCAACTTTAGTTGAACCAAGTATGGCTACGCCCGGTCCTTGCGAAGGTTAAAACGGAGTCTATTTGACAAACTATCGTTGTGGTTTTGATGCGTAGGTGAGATTGGTTCTTACTTAAGCCCGTAGCAGCCACGTAAAACAAGCAACAACAAAGTAGAGGACGTCTAACTTGTTTTTGCAGGGCATGTTGTGATGTGATATGGTCAAAGCATCATGCTGAATTTTATTGTATGAGATGATCATGTTTTGTAACCGAGTTATCGGCAACTGGCAGGAGCCATATGGTTGTCGCTTTATTGTATGCAATGCAATCGCGATGTAATGCTTTACTTTATTACTAAACGGTAGTGATAGTCGTGGAAGCATAAGATTGGCGAGACGGCAACGATGCTACGATGGAGATCAAGGTGTCGCGCCGGTGACGATGGTGATCATGACGGTGCTTCGGAGATGGAGATCACAAGCACAAGATGATGATGACCATATCATATCACTTATATTGATTGCATGTGATGTTTATCTTTTTATGCATCTTATCTTGCTTTGATTGACGGTAGCATTATAAGATGATCTCTCACTAAATTATCAAGAAGTGTTCTCCCTGAGTATGCACCGTTGCCAAAGCTCGTCGTGCCCAGACACCACGTGATGATCGGGTGTGATAAGCTCTACGTCCATCTACAACGGGTGCAAGCCAGTTTTGCACACGCAGAATACTCAGGTTAAACTTGACGAGCCTAGCATATGCAGATATGGCCTCGGAACACGGAGACCGAAAGGTCGAGCGTGAATCATATAGTAGATATGATCAACATAACGATGTTCACCATTGAAAACTACTCCATCTCACGTGATGATCGGTCATGGTTTAGTTGATTTGGATCACGTAATCACTTAGAGGATTAGAGGGATGTCTATCTAAGTGGGAGTTATTAAATAATATGATTAATTGAACTTAAATTTATCATGAACTTAGTACCTGATAGTATCTTGCTTATTTATGTTGATTGTAGATAGATGGCTCGTGCTGTTGTTCCGTTGAATTTTAATGCGTTCCTTGAGAAAGCAAAGTTGAAAGATGATGGTAGCAATTACACGGACTGGGTCCGTAACTTGAGGATTATCCTCATTGCTGCACAGAAAAATTACGTCCTAGAAGCACCGCTGGGTGCCAGGCCTGCTGCTGGAGCAACACCAGATGTTATGAACGTCTGGCAGAGCAAAGCTGATGACTACTCGATAGTTCAGTGTGCCATGCATTACGGCTTAGAATCGGGACTTCAACGACGTTTTGAACGTCATGGAGCATATGAGATGTTCCAAGAGTTGAAGTTAATATTTCAAGCAAATGCCCGAATTGAGAGATATGAAGTCTCCAATAAGTTCTATAGCTGCAAGATGGAGGAGAACAGTTCTGTCAGTGAGCATATACTCAAAATGTCTGGGTATAATAATCACTTGATTCAATTGGGAGTTAATCTTCCGGATGATTGCGTCATTGATAGAATTCTCCAATCACTGCCACCAAGCTACAAGAGCTTCGTGATGAACTATAATATGCAAGGGATGAACAAGACTATTCCCGAGCTCTTCGCAATGTTGAAAGCTGCGGAGGTAGAAATCAAGAAGGAGCATCAAGTGTTGATGGTTAACAAGACCACTAGTTTCAAGAAAAAGGGCAAAGGGAAGAAAAAGGGGAACTTCAAGAAGAACGGCAAGCAAGTTGCTGCTCAAGAGAAGAAACCCAAGTCTGGACCTAAGCCTGAAACCGAGTGCTTCTACTGCAAGCAGACTGGTCACTGGAAGCGGAACTGCCCCAAGTATTTGGCAGATAAGAAGGATGGCAAGGTGAACAAAGGTATATGTGATATACATGTTATTGATGTGTACCTTACTAGAGCTCGCAGTAGCACCTGGGTATTTGATACTGGTTCTGTTGCTAATATTTGCAACTCGAAACAGGGACTACGAAATAAGCGGGCACTGGCAAAGGACGAGGTGACGATGCGTGTGGGAAACGGTTCCAAAGTCGATGTGATCGCAGTCGGCACGCTACCTCTACATCTACCTTTCGGGATTAATATTAGACCTAAATAATTGTTATTTGGTGCCAGCGTTGAGCATGAACATTATATCTGGATCTTGTTTAATGCGAGATGGTTATTCATTTAAATCAGAGAATAATGGTTGTTCTATTTATATGAGTAATATATTTTATGGTCATGCACCCTTGAAGAGTGGTCTATTCTTATTGAATCTCGATAGTAGTAATACACATATTCATAATATTGAAGCCAAAAGATGCAAAGTTGATAATGAAAGTGCAACTTATTTGTGGCACTGTCATTTAGGTCATATCGGTATAAAGCGCATGAAGAAACTCCATGCTGATGGACTTTTGGAACCACTTGATTATGAATCACTTGGTACTTGCGAACCGTGCCTCATGGGCAAGATGACTAAAACACCGTTCTCCGGTACTATGGAGAGAGCAACAGATTTGTTGGAAATCATACATACCGATGTATGTGGCCCGATGAATATTGAGGCTCGTGGCGGATATCGTTATTTTCTCACCTTCACAGATGATTTAAGCAGATATGGGTATATCTACTTAATGAAACATAAGTCTGAAACATTTGAAAAGTTCAAAGAATTTCAGAGTGAAGTTGAAAAACATCGTAACAAGAAAATAAAGTTTCTACGATCTGATCGTGGAGGAGAATATTTGAGTTATGAGTTTGGTGTACATTTGAAAAACTGTGGAATAGTTTCGCAACTCACGCCACCCGGAACACCACAGCGTAATGGTGTGTCCGAACATCGTAATCGTACTTTACTAGATATGGTGCGATCTATGATGTCTCTTACTGATTTACCGCTATCTTTTTGGGGATATGCTTTAGAGACGGCCGCATTCACGTTAAATAGGGCACCGTCAAAATCCGTTGAGACGACGCCTTATGAACTGTGGTTTGGCAAGAAACCAAAGTTGTCGTTTCTTAAAGTTTGGGGCTGCGATGCTTATGTGAAAAAGCTTCAACCTGATAAGCTCGAACCCAAATCGGAGAAATGTGTCTTCATAGGATACCCAAAGGAAACTGTTGGGTACACCTTCTATCACAGATCCGAAGGCAAGACATTCGTTGCTAAGAATGGATCATTTCTAGAGAAGGAGTCTCTCGAAAGAAGTGAGTGGGAGGAAAGTAGAACTTGATGAGGTAACTGTACCCGCTCCCTTACTGGAAAGTAGTTCATCACAGAAAACTGTTTCAGTGACACCTACACCAGTTAGTGAGGAAGCCAATGATAATGATCATGAAACTTCAGATCAAGATACTGCTGAACCTCGTAGATCAACCAGAGTAACATCCGCACCAGAGTGGTACGGTAATCCTGTTCTGGAGGTCATGCTACTAGATCATGATGAACCTACGAACTATGAAGAAGCGATGGTGAGCCCAGATTCCGCAAAGTGGCTTGAAGCCATGAAATCTGAGATGGGATCCATGTATGAGAACAAAGTATGGACTTTGGTTGACTTGCCCGATGATCGGCAAGCAATTGAGAATAAATGGATCTTTAAGAAGAAGACTGACGCTGATGGTAATGTTACTGTCTACAAAGCTCGACTTGTCGCAAAAGGTTTTCGGCAAGTTCAAGGGATTGACTACGATGAGACCTTCTCACCCGTAGCGATGCTTAAGTCCGTCCGAATCATGTTAGCAATTGCCGCATTTTATGATTATGAAATTTGGCAAATGGATGTCAAAACTGCATTCCTGAATGGATTTCTGGAAGAAGAGTTGTATATGATGCAACCAGAAGGTTTTGTCAATCCAAAGGGAGCTAACAAAGTGTGCAAGCTCCAGCGATCCATTTATGGACTGGTGCAAGCCTCTCGGAGTTGGAATAAACATTTTGATAGTGTGATCAAAGCATTTGGTTTTATATAGACTTTCGGAGAAGCCTGTATTTACAAGAAAGTGAGTGGGAGCTCTGTAGCATTTCTGATATTATATGTGGATGACATATTACTGATTGGAAATGATATAGAATTTCTGGATAGCATAAAGGGATACTTGAATAAAAGTTTTTCAATGAAAGACCTCGGTGAAGCTGCTTACATATTAGGCATTAAGATCTATAGAGATAGATCAAGACGCTTAATTGGACTTTCACAAAGCACATACCTTGACAAGATTTTGAAGAAATTCAAAATGGATCAAGCAAAGAAAGGATTCTTGCCTGTATTACAAGGTGTGAAATTGAGTAAGACTCAATGCCCGACCACTGCAGAAGATAGAGAGAATATGAAAGATGTTCCCTATGCATCAGCCATAGGCTCTATCATGTATGCAATGCTGTGTACCAGGCCTGATGTGTGCCTTGCTATAAGTTTAGCAGGGAGGTACCAAAGTAATCCAGGAGTGGATCACTGGACAGCGGTCAAGAACATCCTGAAATACCTGAAAAGGACTAAGGATATGTTTCTCGTATATGGAGGTGACAAAGAGCTCATCGTAAAAGGTTACGTTGATGCAAGCTTCAACACTGATCCGGACGATTCTAAATCGCAAACCGGATACGTGTTTACATTAAACGGTGGAGCTGTCAGTTGGTGCAGTTCTAAACAAAGCGTCGTAGCAGGATCTACATGTGAAGCGGAATACATAGCTGCTTCGGAAGCAGCAAATGAAGGAGTCTGGATGAAGGAGTTCATATCCGATCTAGGTGTCATACCTAGTGCATCGGGTCCAATGAAAATCTTTTGTGACAATACTGGTGCAATTGCCTTGGCAAAGGAATCCAGATTTCACAAAAGGACCAAACACATCAAGAGACGCTTCAACTCCATCCGGGATCTAGTCCAGGTGGGAGACATAGAGATTTGCAAGATACATACGGATCTGAATGTTGCAGACCCGTTGACTAAGCCTCTTCCACGAGCAAAACATGATCAGCACCAAAGCTCCATGGGTGTTAGAATCATTACAGTGTAATCTAGATTATTGACTCTAGTGCAAGTGGGAGACTGAAGGAAATATGCCCTAGAGGCAATAATAAAGTTATTATTTATTTCCTTATAATCATGATAAATGTTTATTATTCATGCTAGAATTGTATTTACCGGAAACATAATACATGTGTGAATACATAGACAAACAAAGTGTCACTAGTATGACTCTACCTGACTAGCTCGTTAATCAAATATGGTTATGTTTCCTAACCATGAACAATGAGTTGTTATTTGATTAACGAGGTCACATCATTAGTAGAATGATCTGATTGACATGACCCATTCCATTAGCTTAGCACCCGATCGTTTAGTATGTTGCTATTGCTTTCTTCATGACTTATACATGTTCCTATGACTATGAGATTATGCAACACCCGTTTACCGGAGGAACACTTTGGGTACTACCAAACGTCACAACGTAACTGGGTGATTATAATGGAGTACTACAGGTGTCTCCAATGGTCGATGTTGGGTTGGCGTATTTCGAGATTAGGATTTGTCACTCCGATTGTCGGAGAGGTATCTCTGGGCCCTCTCGGTAATACACATCACATAAGCCTTGCAAGCATTACAACTAATATGTTAGTTGTGAGATGATGTATTACGGAACGAGTAAAGAGACTTGCCGGTAACGAGATTGAACTAGGTATTGGATACCGACGATCGAATCTCGGGCAAGTAACAAACCGATGACAAAGGGAACAACGTATGTTGTTATGCGGTCTGACCGATAAAGATCTTCGTAGAATATGTAGGAGCCAATATGGGCATCCAGGTCCCGCTATTGGTTATTGACCGGAGACGTGTCTCGGTCATGTCTACATTGTTCTCGAACCCGTAGGGTCCGCACGCTTAAGGTTACGATGACAGTTATATTATGAGTTTATGCATTTTGATGTACCGAAGGTTGTTCGAAGTCCCGGATGTGATCACGGACATGACGAGGAGTCTCGAAATGGTCAAGACGTAAAGATTGATATATGGGAAGCCTATATTTGGATATCGGAAGTGTTCCGGGTGAAATCGGGATTTTACCGGAATACCGGGAGGGTTACCGGAACCCCCCGGGAGCTATTTGGGCCATAGTGGGCCTTAGTGGAAAAGAGAAGGGGCTGCCCTAGTTGGGTTGCGCGCCCCCCCCCCCTTCCCCTAGTCCTATTAGGACTAGGAGAGGTGGCCGGCCCCCTCCTCCTCTTTTCCCCTCCGAGGAATCCTAGTTGGACTAGGATTGGAGGGGGAATCCTACTCCCAGAGGGAGTAGGACTCTCCTGCGCCTCCCCCCCTTGGCCGGCCAGCCTCCCCTCCTCTCCTCCTTTATATACGGAGGCAGGGGCACCTCTAAACACACAAGTTGACACA
>NC_057804.1:530836191-530845865 GCF_018294505.1 Triticum aestivum | reverse complement strand
CTCTTTTCCCCTCCGAGGAATCCTAGTTGGACTAGGATTGGAGGGGGAATCCTACTCCCAGAGGGAGTAGGACTCTCCTGCGCCTCCCCCCCTTGGCCGGCCAGCCTCCCCTCCTCTCCTCCTTTATATACGGAAGCAGGGGCACCTCTAAACACACAAGTTGATCCACGTGATCGATTCCTTAGCCGTGTGTGGTGCCCCCTGCCACCATATTCCTCGATAATACTGTAGAGGAGTTTAGGCGAAGCCCTGCTGCTGTAGTTCATCAAGATCGTCACCACGCCGTCGTGCTGACGAAACTCTTCCCCGACACTTTGCTGGATCGGAGTCCGGGGATCGTCATCGAGCTGAACGTGTGCTCGAACTCGGAGGTGCCGTAGTTTCGGTGCTTGATCGGTTGGATCGAGAAGACGTACGACTACTTCCTCTACGTCGTGTCATCGCTTCCGCAGTCGGTCTGTGTTGGGTACGTAGACAATACTCTCCACTCGTTGCTATGCATCACATGATCTTGCGTGTGCGTAGGAATTTTTTTGAAATTACTACGAAACCCGACAGTATTGTGAGCGCAGGTAGCGCGTCGGGTGCGTGCGAATATTGCACATGCGAGCCTATAAGGGCTTGTGAGAAAAAGGGGGAGGGGGAAGGAACAAAATCCCGGACTGCCAAAACTAAAAACAAAAAATAAAACAAAGGGACGAAGGAAGGAGACGAACACGGAGTCCGGCGCTAGGCGTAGAACCTTCGTAGGCGTGCTGCATTCCATGTGTTCGGCTCGAGTTGGTTGTCCGATGCGCCTCGCAGACGGTACGCTCCACCGGTCAGTACTTGGTCGATGATGAAGGGGCCCTCCCATTTGGGCTTTAATTTATCATTTTTCTTGTCCGGCAGGCGTAGAACTAGTTCGCCAATGTTATACGTTTTGGCCCGTACTTCTCTGCTTTGATATCTTCGAGCCTGCTGTTGATAGAATGCGGAACGAGTCTTTGCCATGTCGCGCTCCTCTTCCAATGCGTCCAAGCTGTCCTGCCGATCGAGCTCGGCTTCTCTTTCTTCGTACATGCGCACTCGAGGTGAGTCATGGATTATGTCGCATGGCAGTACTGCCGCTGCGCCGTATACCATAAAAAATGGTGTGAATCCTGTAGTGCGATTCGGCGTGGTCCGCAGCCCCCAGAGTATGGAGTCAAGCTCCTCTACCCAGTGCGTGTCAGATTCCTTGAGGGATCGCACTAGTCTGGGTTTGATGCCGCTCATAATGAGACCGTTGGCCCGTTCGACTTGACCATTAGTTTGAGGGTGATAGACTGAAGCGTAGTCGAGCTTGATGCCCATGTTTTTGCACCAAAGTTTGACTTCATGGGCTGTGAAGTTTGTGCCAATGACGGTTATGATGCTGTGGGGGACACCATAACGGTGTACAACCCCGGAAAGGAAGTCTATCACTGGTCCGGATTCGGCCGTCTTCACAGGCTTGGCTTCTATCCATTTGGTGAATTTGTCCACCATGACCAGTAGGTATTTTTGCTTGTGGGTTCCTCCTTTAAGGGGTCCGACCATGTCAAGCCCCCAGACCGCGAAAGGCCAGGTAATGGGTATAGTTTGTAGGGCGGTAGGCGGATGTGGCTTTGGTTGGTGAATAACTGGCAACCAACACATCATTGCACTAAGTCCTGAGCGTCTGCCCGGGCCGTTGGCCAATAAAATTCGGTACGAAAGGCCTTGCTTACAAGGGCCCAGGCTGCGGCGTGGTGCCCGCCAAGTCCGGCATGGATTTCAGCCAAAAGGTCTCGTCCTTCTTCTTCGGAGATACACCTTTGAAGGACTCCGGTTGTGCTTTTCTTATAAAGCTCTCCCTCGTGGACTTTGTAGGCTTTAGATCGCCGCACTATGCAGCGGGCCTCGTTTTGGTCCTCGGGAAGTTCCTGCCTAGTTAGGTAGGCTAGGAATGGCTCTGTCCAAGGGGCAATGACTGCCATTATTTCGTGAGCTGACGGCGTTGTTTTGTTGGCGTAGCCCCCAATTGGGTCAGGATGCTCGGTGAGGGGCAGTGTAGTTGTGTCCGGGCTACTGTTTCCGGATTCCTTGTCCCATGATACAGATGGCTTGAACAGCCTTTCTAGGAAGATGTTGGGAGGGACGGCCTCGCGCTTGCCGCCGATGCATGCCAGCACGTCTGCTGCTTGGTTATTTTCCCGGGCTATGTGATGAAATTCGAGCCCCTCAAAACCGAGCTGACATCTTTAAGATGGCGTTGCGGTAAGCTTCCATTTCCGGGTCCTTGGCATCGAAGTCTCCATTTATTTGGGATATTGCGAGATTTGAATCCCCGCGGACCTCTAGGCGCTGAATGCCCATGGAGACTGCCATTCGGAGGCCATGTAAAAGGGCCTCGTATTCGGCTGTGTTGTTCGAATCCGTGTACATTATCTGAAGTACGTATTGGACTGTGTCCCCGGTTGGGGACGTCAGGACAACCCCAGCCCCCAGGCCAGCCAACATTTTGGAGCCGTCGAAGTGCATGATCCAGTTGGAGTATGCGCCGTATTCTTTAGGGATTTCGGCTTCAGTCCTTTCGGCAATGAAGTCGGCCAAAACCTGCGACTTAATAGATCGCCTTGGCTTGTAGGTTATGTCGAACGGGAGGAGCTCGATGGCCCATTTGGCAATCCGGCCCATTGCATCGCGGTTGTTTATAATGTCATTAAGGGGTACTTCGGATGCCACTGTTATGGAGCACTCTTGAAAGTAGTGTCGCAGCTTCTGGGATGCCATGAACACCGCGTATGCTATCTTTTGATAATGCGGGTACCATGACTTGCATGGAGTTAGCACAGTGGACACGTAGTACACTGGTTTTTGGAGGGGGAACTTGTGTCCGTCCGCTTCTCGTTCGACGACGAGCACCGCGCTGACAACTTGATGGGTTGCCGCGATGTATAATAGCATTCGTTCGCCCGTGTTGGGCGCGGCCAGGACCAGATTTGTTGCCAATATGGCTTTTATTTCTTCAGTCCGGCCGTGGCGGCCTCCGTCCACTCAAAGTGGTCGATGCACCATAGGAGGCGATAGAGGGGTAATGCCTTTTCTCCTAAGTGGGAGATAAAGCGGCTTAGAGCCGCCACCCATCCTGTCAGTTTTTGTATTTGTTTGAGGTCCTTTGGGGTATATAATTGTGACAGAGCTCGGATCTTGGCTGGGTTTGCTTCAATTCCTCTACCGGATACGATGAAGCCCAGGAGCTTTCCGGCTAGTACGCCGAAAACGCATTTTTCCGGGTTGAGCTTAATGTCATATGTTCGGAGATTGTCGAACGTGAGCCTCAAGTCGTCTACTAGAGTATCGATGTGTTTTGTTTTGATGACCACGTCGTCTACGTATGCTTTGACTGTTTTGCCGATTTGGTTGGCCAGACATGCCTTAATCATGCGCTGATATGTTGTGCCGGCGTTTTTGAGCCTGAAGGGCATCGTGTTGAAGCAGAATGGGCCGTACGGGGTGATGAATGCCGTTGCGGCCTGGTCTGACTCTGCCATCTTGATTTGATGGTAGCCAGAGTATGCATCGAGGAAACACAATGAGTCGTGTCCTGCAGTGGCGTCGATGATTTGATCGATTCGAGGGAGTGGGAAAGGGTCCTTTGGACAGGCCTTGTTTAGGTCTTTGAAATCGACACATAGACGGCAAGATTTGTCCTTCTTTGGTACCATCACCAGGTTTGCTAGCTAGTCCGGATGTTTTATGTCTCTGATGAACCCGGCTTCCAGCAGTTTTGCTAGCTCCTCTCCCATGGCTTTGTCTCTTAGGTTCTGAAAAGCGCCGTAGGGTCTACTTGACAGGTTTAAACCCTTTTATGATGTTTAGGCTGTGCTCGGCCAGCCTGCGTGGGATTCCTGGCATATCCGAGGGGTGCCAGGCGAAAATGTCCTAATTTTCTCGCACAAATTCTCTGAGTGTGCCGTCTACATCGTGTTTTAATTGTGTCCCGATGGAGGCCATTTTTGTACTGTCCGTTGGATGGACTTGGAATTTGACTATTTCGTCCGCCAGTTTAAAAGAGGTGGACTTGGATCTCTTGTCTAGTATCACGTCGTCCCTGTCCACCATCGTTAACTCCTCAGCCGCTAGGGCCTCAGATAATGCCTCCAAGGCCAGTGCAGCTGTCTTGTTTTCAGCGCGGAGCGCTATGTCTCGATCACTTGCGAGAGTGATGATTCCGTTGGGCCCGGGCATTTTGAGCTTCATGTACCCGTAATGGGGTATGGCTTGGAAAATTGTAAATGCTTCTCGCCCTAGCAAAGCGTGGTAGCCGTTGCTGAACAGGGCCACTTGAAACGTGACCTCCTCGGATATGTAATTGTCCGGCGTGCCGAACACCACGTCCAGTGTGATTTTTCCTGAACTGCACGCTTTCCGGCTTGGGATTATTCCCCTAAAAGTTGTGTTGCTTCGCTCAATGCGGCTCCAGTCAATTTCCTTTTTTCGCAGGGTTTCCTCGTAGATGAGGTTGAGTCCGCTCCCGTCGTCCATGAGTACCTTTGTAAGTCGGAAGCCGTCCACTATCGGACTGAGGACCAATGCGGCTGGTGCTCGGGCTGTCCGGAATTTAGGTTCGTCACTAGCGTTAAAGGTGATAGCCGTGTCACTCCATGGGTTTATTGTTGCTACTTGGTAGACTTCAGCGAGGTTGCGGAGCATTCGTTTCCTTGCATTGTTTGATGTGAACGTCTCGAAGACGGTCGACACCATACTAGGGAGGTATTCTTCGGGTGCTGGAGTCAAAAGCTCCTCGCCGCTTCTGGCTACCTGTTGTAGTATCCAACATGCTCTGAGGCTGTGCGTTGGTGTGGCTTTCCCTGAATTATGAATTCTACAGGGTCCATTGAGCCATCCTTCCAATACGGTCCCGTACCCTGTAGAGGGTTTTTGTTTTTTGATGTTTGGCTTAGATGCCTGGTGATAATGCGCCCTTTTGTTTCGGACTCGTGTTATATTCGGGGCCGGATTGTCCCAGAATTTATCTTCGGTTTTCCGAACGCTTTCAATTGCGCAGTACTTTCGTACTATGGATGTCAAGTCGGTGAATCGTGTAATTTCACGGCGACTTATGGCATTGAGGATTCCGATGTCCCTGCAGTTGTTAAGGAAGAGTGAAATTGCTTCTCTCTCGCGGCAGTCCTTTATCCTGTTCATAACCAGCAGGAATCTGGCCCAGTAGTGGTGTACTGTTTCTCTGAACTCTTGTCGTATTTGGGATAAATCCTGTATATTTGGGTGGGCGGGCGGAAATAAATCAGGAACCCTGCCCGATGTAAGATTCAGGGGCCGAGCGGTTTCCGAATTCGGAAGCTTTCTTTCTCGGGTATTATTCAATGAATCGGGCCTACTACCTGACTTTAGGTTCAGGGTTCGGGCGACATCCTCCCCTCCGCGGGTTTCCGGCTTGGAGGGATCGGGAATCCGGACGCATCTGGTCCTTAGGGCGGGCGAAGACTCGCCGCATTGTTCTTCCACCACTTCAACATGGTGGGTGATCTGGGGAGAGTCGATCTCTCTCTGATCAGGTTTAAGCCCAATCTGGTCGTAATCAGTAGCGACTCCCAGGGCCGCAATGCGATCCAAGAGTTCGTTCAGGGAGAAGAGCTCCATCAGATCTAACTGCTCGGCGAGCTCCGAGCTGATGTGAAGATTGCTTTTGATGGCCCGAGAGGTCATCGTTGGCGCGGCGGCCGGACTGGCGGTCATCAAAAACCTGCCTAGCCGGAGAGTTTGGACGACAGCCAAAACTCCTTTAGCAACGACGTCGTCTTTAAAGACGGGATGCGGCATCCTTCCTGATGGTGACGACACAGTGGAACTCTCAATGAAAGCACCAATGTCGGTGTCAAAACCAGCGGATCTCGGGTAGGGGGTCCCGAACTGTGCGTCTAGGAGGATGGTAACAGGAGACAAGGGACACGATGTTTTTACCCAGGTTTGGGCCCTCTCGGTGGAGGTAAAACCCTACTCCTGCTTGATTAGTATTGATGATATGGGTAGTACAAGAGTAGATCTACCACGAGATCGGAGTGGCTAAACCCTAGAATCTAGCCTATGGTATGATTGTTGTTCGTCCTACGGACTAAAACTCTCCGGTTTATATAGACATCAGAGAGGACTAGGGTTACACGGAGTCGGTTACAATGGGAGAAGATCTTCATATCGTATCGCCAAGCTTGCCTTCCACGCCAAGGAAAGTCCCATTCGGACATGGGACGGAGTCTTCAATCTTGTATCTTCATAGTCCAGGAGTCCGGCCAAAGGTCATAGTCCGGCCATCCGGACACCCCCTAATCAGGACTCCCTCAACTGGCATCCTTCACATTATTGGCAAACTCAGTTCATAGAAACAAGCAATTCAACCATTCTGGGGGTAACCAAAAGCGCCACTGAAATATTTTTCACTACCCCAATCATACACGCAAAAAGGGGCGACGCCACCATAGGTGTTGGTATGGGCGGCCGCCTCAGGTGGTTGGAAAGTGTGCACCTAGTTTGAGTCGTCCAAGTTGGCCAAGGCTAGTTTTGTTCGTCCCAACGCATGAGCAGGCAATGTAAAAAATGAAGAAAAATGTTTCAATTTGAATGGGCCAATAACATAAGTGCAAGGCAAGCCCTATAGCAGGCTCATGGACCAAACGAGTGCCTCCCATATCGATCGACAGCAGAAAAAATCCCAATTCATTCGCTCCAGCCTCCAGTCTGGTTTGATCCTAACCTAGCCTCCGCTGGACAGACCGACACAGCACTTCCTCGCGCCCTCGTTGGCGTGCGGTCGTCGGGCTTCAAGCGAACGGAAGGACAAGAAGATGAAGATCCAACCCTGGGTGTAGCCTGCGTGGGAGGCAGCGGCGGCAGCACGGGCATGGCATCGAGCTTGCGCAAATGGACAGTCGCAGCTTGCAAGAGTAGCATGCGCAACGAGTAGGTACATCACATCCCTGATAATATCTAATTCAACTGTTCAATTTCTGGCCAATAGTTAAACCTGGTGGTGTTGTAAAACTGCTTGTATGTAGGGAATCTATGAGAAAATGAAACCAATTTTACTTATTTTATAACTCCCCCAATCAATACTGAACTGACTGAATCTGATGTATCTAATCAAGTTTCCGGTGCAAACATACAATCTCATGTTGTTCTTGAGCCTGAAGTGTCTAATGAACAGACTGCTAATGAAGGATTTGATGCAAACATTTTACATGCTCTTGGTGATGAACATATAGTGTCTAATGAGGGATCTGATGCAAGCATTTTGCAAGCTCCCATTGAAGGATTTAGTGTCTAATGATGATCTGCTATGTTGAGAGAGACATAGAGATTTGCAGGCATTGATGACAAGCAAATTATAGTGCATTTTCATGGCTTAGGAAACGTCCAGGCCATCTACCAGAAAGTCCCCGTATCATGACAACGTAGCAAAAATAATTTTCTAATCTGTTGTTTGAAACTATTGGCATACTTGTGCAGGATAGATATATTGATATGCAGTTTGCGCACTAGTTATAGGTGCAACTACACTATGATATTTTCAGCCAGAGAACGAATAATTCAAGCAGGTACAGACCATGTTTGTAGTCCTTGTATACCATGTTGCATTTTTGGTATTTTGGTGCTTGCATCATTTAGTGTTTATAATCTGAACTACTTTGCATCATTAGCTGGTTTTGAAAGTGCATGTAGCTTCACATTTCTCAAGTTATGTTGATTTCCGGAGTGCAAGTGCCTTCATATTTTTTAAGTTAAATGTTCGCCCCTGGTAACTTGAATTCGTGGATCTGCCACTACACACAAATCATAAACGAATGCCAATACGAATTAAATGAAATGCAGGGACTTACGCTAGCTCGTTGTACAGGCTCACTGCAGCTCTGCTTGCGCTTGGGATGTTCCATGTACAAGTCCATGTTATCACTTGCTTGGATGTGCAGGACTTGTGCTCCTTGCATCCCCCTCTGCATTTTTGACACGGCGAATGGTTGATCAAATAAGAGGAATCGACCTTGCTATTGTACTGGAGGACACATACTTACAAGGTTATACGGGTGTGCAGGATGTGTACCAGATCCCGTAGCGCCGTCATGCTTCGCTAAAAAATTGTTTTGCTTGTTTCAGATGATATCTCCAGAGTAAATAAGAGTTAAAGTTAGAGTTACATAGGCGTGTAAGCTAAGAGATCTATGAAAGGATATGAAACATCATCGGAATAGTGCACAAGGGAGTGATGTGTGGATACCTAGTTCAGGCCAGCGTTTGGGCATGCTCGCTTACCTAGAGTGCGGTCCACTTTAGAGCCGTTGAGGGTGATGCGCTGGCGTTGGCTGGCCATGCACGGATGCAGATCTTGAGTGGCAGCAGAGTGCTACAATGCGGTGGAAGAGACCGTTGGTGAAGCCCCAACGGCCTAGGGGGCGGAGGTGCGACGATGTGCTCGGTGAAGTAGCCCCGGTGAGCTGGGAGATGTCGTCGGTGAAGCACAACTAATGCGGTGGAAGTCGGTGTCTTTGAGGCACGTCGGTTGCGATGTCCGACGTTGTCGGTGGACCACCCAGTGCGGTAGACGAGGGCGTAGATGAGGTAGCTCCGGTGCGGTGGTGAAGCACGACCGTCGTCTTCGTCGTCGTCATCCGGCACAGAGGTGGCGAAAGTGACGAGACGAGGGGCGGTTCAAACTTTGCTTGGGTTGGCAGCGAATTAAGGATTTGAGCAATCTGGGCACGGAAGGGGACGATGGAGAAGGGAGATTTTGCAGGGCTGGAATTGGGGCCGCCAGATATTTCAATCCGAAATGTGGAAGCGTGAACTTATTTTGTCGTTGTCCTTTTTTTGGGGTGGGGAGGGAGGGAGGGGGGTGGGTGGCTGGGTGCTAAGCATCCGTCCGACACACGCGACCACCACGACACGACCCTGGTCTTCCTGGTGCGCCTACATTTGAGAATACAAATGAATCTTCTTTCATTTGCAAACGAATCTCTATGTATTACCATACCCGTGTTTTCCTTGCAATAATTAGTCATTCGAAACGAGATACTATAAATAAATTAATGAGGAGTTATTTGAAAAAAAATTGAAATGGTATCCACGGTATCCATGCTAATGTGGATTAGAGTGTGTGTCACACAATTAGTTATTTGAATTAGAGTGTGTGTCACATAGTGATCTCCAATTCTAACGTGGATTTCGCATTTCACTGTATCCATGCTACTTTTTAATACAAATTGATATGTATATGATGAATACCATGGTAGTGAGAAAACTTTTGGATGGATTCAAACATATGACCTACAAAATAGCACAACAAATCGAGTCAATGTCAACTTTTTGAAACCTAGTATGGCACGAATTCGAAATAATAACCCATATGCATGGTCCTCAGTTCAAATCTTACAATGTACACCGAATTGAAACATCGGTATTAAGTCTCGTACTACCTACATTCAAATGTTGTTTTTAGCCCCCCCCCCTCCCCGCACACATGCTACATACTTCCTGTATCGGTTAATCTTCCTCTCCTAACCACCTTAGGAAGCTATCGATTTCCAACACACATTCATTCTTTCTCTCCATGTTTCGATCTCTAACTCTCTCAACTACACAACCCCCTTTTTCCACTCTGTTACCAAATGTATTTACCT
>NC_057804.1:530834290-530835647 GCF_018294505.1 Triticum aestivum | reverse complement strand
GCTCTCTTTATCTGAGTCTCGTTTAACCTCGTTTTCTTTCACACACAAATGATATATCTCCTTGTTCGGTCTTCGATCACCACACTCTATACTCTCTCACGCGGATTGTCTATCTAGATCAGTCCATCCAAGCCGCCCCCACTCTTTCGACCTCATGGCGGGCCACGCTTGCTCAATCTCTCTCTCTCTCTCTCTCTCTCCCTCTCTCTCTCTCTCTCTCTCTCTCTCTCTCTCTCTCTTTGTATGTCTCGATTGACCTCGCTCTTTCTCGGACAAAAACGATATATCACCATGTTTGAGCCCAATTCGACCTATTCACATTGTATACTCTCTCACGCACATTGTCTATCTAGGTCACTCTCTCCAACCCGTATCACTCTTTCGATCGCACAACGACCCTATGTGATCGATTGACCTTGCTTCCTCTCATGCACGAAATATATGTACACGTCTATGACTGGATCATCTCTCAAGCTCTATCTTACATCCCTCACCCTTGCCAAATGCTCAATCGGACAATATCTCTCCAGGGCACATATATCTGTTCAATGAATGTCAGACCACACTCACTTTTCCTCTCAATCTATATGTCTCTCGGTTGACCTCGCTTTCTCACACTGTATCTTCCGCACATTGAAGCTACCTCACCATCCCTCGCAAAGCCGGATCTATTTACATTACAAGGGGCACTCCAACCTTGGATTAATTTGTGTAGGAATTTATTCCGGTCGGTTTAGATTGTATTTTCATAGCATTCGGCCCACAACTACTCCAAACACTATTGCAACCCCCGCACCTCCCCTAGTTGATTTCCCTCTGGCTCGTTCATCGCTCTCTCGCACGTCCTTTCTCGCCTTCAATGTCGCACCATGGTATTATTGCGAAAAACTATGTTGTTCTCTTTAGTTATTATAAATAAGCTACAAAACCACACACCGATAGTCCACTTGGAATGGAACAAATTTCGACTCACAAATTAAAGTGCTACAAACTACACACTGAGGGGCCCACATGTCATGAAACAAATTTGGACCCATATACAAATTAAAAAACCAGTTTTGGTAGAACTCATCTAGATGAGATATAATTTGGTCTCATTCACCTTTTATAGCCATTGGGTGTGATGCTATAAGATGCGTGTGTGCTGACGTGGGTTGTATCTGTTCTTGTTATCAAAGTGAATGAGACCAAATTATATCTCACCTAAATGAGTTCTAGGTACTCCCTTAAAAAAATAAAGGACGAGGATCGAACATGCGACCAGGGCCTTCAAGCCACACGTCAATAGGCAACATACATAGAACAGCTATGTTTGTTGTACCCCCCCCCCCTTTGTTCACATAATGTTTTTATATTA
>NC_057804.1:530819023-530834042 GCF_018294505.1 Triticum aestivum | reverse complement strand
TTTTTATATTACCACAACCTATTTAATGGATAATATGTAATATTCTTTTTAGTACTATTCGCCTTCACTTACTGGTGGGTTTCATGTGTGCTCTCTCTCTCTCTCTCTCTCCTCCCCTTTTGCGTTTAGACGCATAGGCAAACACGAAGAACTCGCAGGCGATGTTGCCGTTGACCATATCTAGATGCATTCACAAGTTACAGTACTACGTGCAATGCATGTTAATTTGGAAGTATATTAAGTGCATGCGGATATTAAGTAGGATATTATTTGTGTGTTATTATGTGATTAGCACTAGTTTTTGCATGAAATTAACTACATGCTAAACGTATTGAACGCTCGACGTTGAAGCAGTCTAGGTCGTTGGATGACAAGGAATACATGTGGCTTGATGACATTTTATATTTAATCTGATACGTCTCTAGCAGAACATTCAATCGATCAAACCATAGATTTCGTTCAGTCTGACTCCGACTTTAAATTATACGACGATCGATCTAAAATAAACGGAAATGATAAACATTCGGATTTTAAGTATGGTAATCCGAACATTTTTCATGGAAAATTTAGATTATGCGGCGGCGGCGGGGGAGTCTTGCAGTGGGAAGCGGCTCCTCTGCCGTGCTCTGTGTGTCGTCGGGCCACTGGCCGACGGTGACGGCGGCGTCTTGCGCCGCTGTTGGCGTACTCCTGGACGTTGGCCTAGCTTCAAGGAAGGCCAAAATGTTCTGGACTTCGGAGCGAGTCAACTAGCGGGAGGAGGCGACTAGCATTGGTGCAAGGAAGCGGTCGACAGCGGCCATCCATACCGCTAAGGAGGGCACTGGCACCCGCGCGGGGACAGACGCTGTCAATGGCACGACAGAGACATTCGTGTGCACGGGCACCAGCACAGGCGCGCACGTTAGTGCACGCGCAGGCGCATGCATTCGCAGGTGCACGGGCACCGGCACGGGCATGCGCATCAGTGCACGCACAGGTGCAAGCGCAGGCTGGTGCACGGGCACCTGAAAGTTGGTGGGGACCTCGTGGAACCCCATGGCATCAAGCTCGGCGAAAATGTGCGGCTCCGAGCCCATCAATGCCATGGGGATGGGCGCTACCGCACTCGGGGCGATGGGAGCAGGGACAGGCGCGGCATCCTCCCGCAAGGCCAGTTCAAGCTCATCCCAAAGCGCCTTATGTTCTTGAGACTCCGGCTGGGTGTCTTCCTCAGGAAACTGGAAGACTAAGGGCAGACCGTTGTGATGCGGCATGGCGTACATTTAGGTCAACCTGGTTGGAGGTAGACGACAGGAGAATCGGAGAGGAAGAGAGAAGATTGTAGCGATATCGGGTAGTGCGGGATTGATTTTAATCTGCGACACCGGCGACATTAAAAGTGGGAGCAGTTGGGATGAAGGTGGGCGGTGGAGCCTGGTCAAAGGGCTCGCCTGCCGGTGAGCCTGCACAGCGGTGTGCTTGCATGCCTCCCTGTCAGCCGGTGCAGCGGTCTGCTCACACGCCTCCCGTTGACTCACACGCTTGCTCGGACAGCACCTGCCGATTGAAGGA
Organism: Triticum aestivum; assembly: GCF_018294505.1. Classification (NCBI taxonomy): domain Eukaryota; kingdom Viridiplantae; phylum Streptophyta; class Magnoliopsida; order Poales; family Poaceae; genus Triticum; species Triticum aestivum. The sequence goes on along the minus strand of NC_057804.1, from coordinate 530,832,488 downwards.
AATATGCTCTAGAGGCAATAATAAAGTTATTATTTATTTCCTTATATCATGATAAATGTTTATTATTCATGCTAGAATTGTATTAACCGGAAACATAATACATGTGTGAATACATAGACAAACATAGTGTCACTAGTATGCCTCTACTTGACTAGCTCGTGAATCAAAGATTGTTAAGTTTCCTGGCCATGGACAAAAGAGTTGTCATTTGATTAGCGGGATCACATCATTAGGAGAATGATGTGATTGACTTGACCCATTCCGTTAGCTTAGCACTTCATCGTTTAGTATGTTGCTACCGCTTTCTTCATGACTTATACATGTTCCTATGACTATGAGATTATGCAACTCCCATTTACCGGAGGAACACTTTGTGTGCTACCAAACGTCACAACGTAACTAGGTGATTATAAAGGTGCTCCACAGATGTCTCCAAAGGTACTTGCTGGGTTGGCGTATTTCGAGATTAGGATTTGTCACTCCGATTGTCGGAGAGGTATCTCTGGGCCCACTCGGTAATGCACATCACTATAAGCCTTGCAAGCATTGCTAGTTAGTTGCGGGATGATGTATTACGGAACTAGTAAAGAGACTTGCCGGTAATGAGATTGAACTAGGTATTGAGATGACAAAGGGAACAACGTATGTTGTTATGCGGTTTGACCGATAAAGATCTTCGTAGAATATGTAGGAACCAATATGAGCATCCAAGTTCCGCTATTGGTTATTGACCGGAAACGTGTTTCGGTCATGTCTACATTGTTCTCGAACCCGTAGGGTCCGCACGCTTAAAGTTAGATGACAGTTATATTATGAGTTTATATATTTTGATGTACAGAAGGTAGTTCGGAGTCCCGGATGAGATCGGGGACATGACGAGGAGTCTCGAAATGGTTGAGACGTAAAGATTGATATATTGTATGACTATATTCGGACATTGGAAAGGTTCCGAGTGGTTCGGGTATTTTTTGGAGTACCGGGGAGTTACGGGAATACGGGGGAAGAAGTATATGGGCCTTATTGGGCTTTAGGGGAGAGAGAGGCAGACCCCCCCCCCAATGACTAGTCTGAATTGTACTAGGGGGAGGGGCGGCACCCCCTCCTTCCTTCTCTTCCCTCTCCCCCTTCCTTGTCTCCTAGTCCTACTACTTGGAAGGGGAGGAATCCTACTCCTGGTGGGAGTAGGACTCCTCCAGGGCGCGCCATAGGGGCCGGCCCTCTCCCCCTCCTCTCCTCCTTTATATACGTAGGAAGGGGCACCCCATAGACACAACAATTGATCATTGATCTCTTAGCCGTGTGCGGTGCCCCCCTCCACAATAATCCACATTGATAATATTGTAGCAGTTCCTAGGCGAAGCCCTGCATCGGTAGAACATCATCATCATCACCACGCCGTGGTGCTGACGGAACTCTCCCTCGACACTCGGCTGGATTGGAGTTCGAGGGACGTCATCGAGCTGAACGTGTGCAAGAACTCGGTGGTGTCGTGGTTTCGGTGATTGATCGGTCAGGCCGTGAAGACGTACGACTACATCAACCGCATTGTGCTAACGCTTCCGCTTATGGTCTACGTGGGTACATGGATAACACTCTCCCCTCTTGTTGGTATGCATCACCATGATCTTGCGTGTGCGTAGAAAAGTTTTGAAATTACTACGTTCTCCAACAGTGGAATCAGAGCCTAGGTTTTATGCGTTGATGTTATATGCACGAGTAGAACACAAGTGAGTTGTGGGCGATACAAGTCATACTACTTACCAACATGTCATACTTTGGTTCAGCAGTATTGTTGGATGAAGCGGCCCGGACCGACATTACGCGTACACTTACGCGAGACTGGTTCTACCGACGTGCTTTGCACATAGGTGGCTGGCGGGTGTCAGTTTCTCCAACTTTAGTTGAACCGAGTGTGGCTACGCCCGGTCCTTGAGAAGGTTAAAACAGCATTAACTTGACGAACTATCATTGTGGTTTTGATGCGTAGGTAAGAACGGTTCTTGCTCAGCCCGTAGCAGCCACGTAAAACTTGCAACAACAAAGTAGAGGACGTCTAACTAGTTTTTGCAGGGCATGTTGTTATGTGATATGGTCAAGACATGATGCTATATTTTATTGTATGAGATAATCATGTTTTGTAACCAAGTTATCGGCAACTGGCAGGAGCCATATGGTTGTCGCTTTATTTTATGCAATGCAATCACCCTGTAATTGCTTTACTTTATCACTAAGCGGTAGCGATAGTCGTTGAAGCAATAGATGGCGAAATGACAACAATGCTACGATGGAGATCAAGGTGTCGCGCCGATGATGATGGTGATCATGACGGTGCTTCGAAGATGGAGATCACAAGCACAAGATGATGATGGCCATATCATATAACTTATATTGATTGCATGTGATGTTTATCCTTTATGCATCTTATCTTGCTTTGATTGACGGTAGCATTATAAGATGATTTCTCACTAAATTTCAAGATAAAAGTGTTCTCCCTGAGTATGCACCGCTGCCAAAGTTCGTCGAGTCCAGACACCATGTGATGATCGGGTGTGATAAGCTCTACGTCCATCTACAACGGGTGCAAGCCAGTTTTGCGCATGCAGAATACTCAGGTTAAACTTGACGAGCCTAGCATATGCAGATATGGCCTCGGAACACTGAGACCGAAAGGTCGAGTGTGAATCATATAGTAGATATGATCAACATAATGATGTTCACCATTGAAAACTACTCCATTTCACGTGATGATCGGTTATGGTTTAGTTGATTTGGATCACGTGATCACTTAGACGATTAGATGGATGTCTATTTAAGTGGGAGTTCTTAAGTAATAAGATTAATTGAACTTTAATTTATCATGAACTTTGTCCTGGTAGTATTTCGCAAATTATGTTGTAGATCAATACCTCGCGTTGTTGCTTCCCTATGTTTTATATGTGTTCCTAGAGAAAACTAAGTTGAAAAATGTTAGTAGCAATGATGCGGACTTGGTCCGTGATCTGAGGTTTATCGTCATTGCTGCACAGATGAATTCTGTCCTTGATACACCGCTATGTGACAGACCTATTGCAGGAGTAGATACAAACATTATGAACGTTTGGCTAGCTAAATATGATGACTACTTGATAGTTTAGTGCACCATGCTTAACGGCTTAGAATCGGGACTTCGAAGACGTTTTGAACGTCATGGACCATATGAGATGTTCCAGGAGTTGAAGTTAATATTTCAAGCAAATACCCGAGTTGAGAGATATGAAGTCTCCAACAAGTTCTATAGCTAAAAGATGGAGGAGAATTGCTCAACTAGTGAGCAAGTGCTTAGATTGTCTAAGTACTACAATCACTTGAATCAAGTGGGAGTTAATTTTCCAGATAAGATAGTGATTGGCAGAGTTCTCTAGTCACCATCACCAAGTTACTGGAACTTCATGATGAACTATAATGCAAGGGATAACGAAAATGATTCCGAGCTCTTCGTGATGCTGAAATCGACGAAGGTAGAAATCAAGAAAAGAGAATCAAGTGTTGATGATCGATAAGACCACCAGTTTCATGAAAAAGGCAAAGGAAAAGAAAGGGAACTTCAAGTAGAATGGCAAGCAAGTTTTCACTCCCATGAAGAAGCCCAAAGCTGGACCAAAGCCTGAAACTAAGTACTTCTACTGCAAAGGAAATGGTCACTGCAAGCGGAAATGCCCTGAATATTTGGTGGATAGAAGGATGGCAAAGTGAACAAGGGTATATTTGATATACAGGTTATTGATGTGTACCTTACTAGTGTTTATATTAGCCCCTGAGTATTTGATACTTGTTCGGTTGCTAAAGATTAGTAACTCGAAACAGGAGTTACAGAATAAACACAAACTAGTTGAGGGTGAAGTGACGATGTATGTTGGAAGTGGTTCCAAGATTGATATGATCATCATCGCACACTCCCTATACTTTCGAGATTAGTGTTGAACCTAAATAAATGTCATTTGGCGTTTGCGTTGAGCATGAATATGATTTGATCATGTTTATTGCAAAACGATTATTCATTTAAAGTCAGAGAATAATTGTTGTTTTGTTTATATGAATAAAACCTTCGATGGTCATACACCCAATGAAAATAGTTTGTTGGATCTCGATCGTAATGATACACATATTCATAATATTGATGCCAAAAGATGCAAAGTTGATAATGATAGGGCAACTTATTTGTGGCACTGCCGTTTGGGTCATATCGGTGTAAAGCGCATGAAGAAACTCCATAAAGTGGACTTTTGGAATCACTTGATTATGAATCATTTGATGCTTGCGAACCGTGCCTTATGGGCAAGATGACTAAAACTCCATTCTCCGGAACAATGGAACGAGCTAGTGACTTATTGGAAATAATACATACTGATGTATGATGTCCAATGAGTATTGATTCTCGTGGCAGGTATCGTTATTATTTTGACCTTCACAAGATGATTTGAGCATATGTGACTATATCTACTTAATGAAACATGTCTGAAACATTCAGAGTGAAGTGGAGAATCATCGTAACAAGAAAATAAAGTTTCTACGATCTGATCGTGGAGAAGAATATTTGAGTTACTAGTTTGGCCTTCATATAAAACAATGTGGAATAGTTTCACAGTTCACACCACCTGGAACACCACAATGTTATGGTGTGTCCGAATGTCGTAACCGCACTTTATTGGATATTGTGCGACCTATGATGTCTCTTATCGGTTTACCACTATCGTTTTGGGGTTATGCATTAGAGACAGTTGCATTCACTTTAAAAAAAGGGCACCATCAAAATGAGTGGGAGGAAAGTAGAACTTGATGAGGTAATTGTACCTGCTCCCTTATTGGAAAGTAGTTCATCACAGAAATCAGTTCCTGTGATTCCTACACCAATTAGTGAGGAAGCTAATGATGATGATCATGAAGCTTCAGATCAAGTTACTACCGAACCTCATAGGTCTTCCAGAGTAAGATCCGCACTAGAGTGGTATGGTAATCCTGTTCTGGAAGTCGTGTTACTAGACAATGATGAACTTACGAACTATGAGGAAGCGATGATGAGCCCAGATTCCACGAAATGGCTTGAAGCCATGAAATCTGAGATACGATTCATATATGAGAACAAAGTGTGGACTTTGGTGGACTTGCCTGATGATCGGCAAGCCATAGAAAATAAATGGATCTTCAAAGAAGAAGACGGACACTGATAGTAGTGCTACTACCTACAAAGCTAGACTTGTCGAAAAAAAAAGTTTTTGACAAAGTTCAAACTGTTGAATACGATGAGATTTTCTCACTCGTAACGATGCTTAAGTCTGTCTGAATCATGTTAGCAATTGCCACATTTTAAGAAATCTAGCAAATGGATGTCAAAACTCTATTCCTTAAATGGATATTTCTTAAAGAAGTGTTGTATATGATATAACCAGAAGGTTTTGTCAATCCTAAAGGTGCTAACAAAATGTGCAAGCTCCAGCGATCCATCAATGGACTGGTGCAAGCATCTCGGAGTTGGAATATATGCTTTGATGAATTGATAAAAGCATATGGTACTATACAGACTTTTTGAAAGGCCTGTATTTACAAGAAAGTGAGTGGGAGCACTACAGACTCTCTGATAAGAATGTGTGAATAACATACTCCCTCCGTCTTTATTTAGTTCGCATATTAGCTTTGGTCAAAGTCAAGCTTTGCAAACTTTTGACCAAGTTTTTAAACAAAAATATTAAGATATAAAATAACAAATCAACAACATTAGATTCATTATTGAATGTACTTTTACATCGTATAGATTTATTATGATAAATGTCTATATTGTTTTCTATAAACTTGGTCAAACTTTATGAAGTTTGACTTCAGTCAACTCTAATATGCAGAGTAAATAAAAACGGAGGGAGTATTGTTCATCGGAACTGATGTAGAATTTTTCTGGAAAGCATAAAGGAGTGTTTGAAGGGAGTTTTTAAAAGAAAGACCTTAGTAAAGCTGCTTACACATTGAGCATCAAGATCTATAGATATAGATCAAGACGCTTGATAAGATTTTCAATGAGTACATACCTTGACAAGATTTTTAAGTAGTTCAAAATGGAACAGTCAAAGAAAGAGTTCTTGCCTGTGTTGCAAAGGTATGAAATTGAGTAAGACTCAAATCCCGACCATGGCAGAAAATAGAAAGAGAATGAAAGTCATTCCCTATGCTCCAGTCATAGGTTCTATAAAAGTATGCCATGCTATGGACCAGACCTATTGTATACCTTGCTCTGAATTTGGCAAAGGAATACAATTTGATCTAATAGTAGATCACTGTACAGCGGTCAAGAATATCCTTAGTGAGGACTAAGGAGATGTTTCTTGATTATGGAGGTGATAAAAGAGTTCGTCATAAAAGTTACATCAATGCAAACTTTTACACTGATCTAGATAACTCTAAGTCTCACTCTGGATACATATTTAAAGTGGGAACAATAAGCTAGAGTAGCTCCGTGCAGAGCATTGTAGACATAGAATATTTGCAAAATACATACGGCTCTGAATGTGACAGACCCGTTGACTAAACTTCTCTCACAAGCAAAACATGATCATACCTTAGTACTCTTTTGGGTGTTAATCACATAGCGATGTGAACTAGATTATTGACTCTAGTAAACCCTTTGGGTGTTGATCACATGACGATGTGAACTATGGGTATTAATCACACACAGATGTGAATATTGGTGTTGAATCACATGCTGATGTGAACTAGATTATTGACTCTAGTGCAAGTGGGAGACTGAAAGAAATATGCCCTAAAGGCAATAATAAAGTTATTATTTATTTCCTTATATCATGATAAATGTTTATTATTCATGCTAGAATTGTATTAACCGGAAACATAATACATGTGTGAATACATAGACAAACATAGTGTCACTAGTATGCCTCTACTTGACTAGCTCGTGAATCAAAGATGGTTAAGTTTCCTAGCCATGGATAAAAGAGTTGTCATTTGATTAATGAGATCACATCATTACGAGAATGATGTGATTGACTTGACCCATTCCGTTAGCTTAGCACTTGATCGTCTAGTATGTTGCTACTGCTTTCTTCAAGACTTATACATGTTCCTGTGACTATGAGATTATGCAACTCTCGTTTACCAGAGGAACACTTTGTGTGATACCAAACGTCACAACGGAACTGGGTGATTATAAAGGTGCTCTACAGGTGTCTCCAAAGGTACTTGTTGGGTTGGTGTATTTTGAGATTAGGATTTGTCACTTCGATTGTCGGAGAGGTGTCTCTGGGCTCACTCGGTAATGCACCTCACTATAAGCCTCGCAAACATTGCAACTAATTAGTTAGTTGCGGGATGATGTATTACATAACGAGTAAAGAGACTTTCCGGTAACGAGATTGAACTAGGTATTGAGATACCGACGATCAAATCTCGGGCAAGTAACATACCGATGACAAAGGGAACAACATATGTTGTTATGTGGTTTGATCGATAAAGATCTTTGTAGAATATGTGGGAGCCAATATGAGCATCCAGGTTCCGCAATTGGTTATTTACCAGAAACGTGTTTCGGTCATGTCTACATTGTTCTCGAACCCGTAGGGTCCGCACGCTTAAAGTTAGATGACAGTTATATTATGAGTTTATATTTTTTGATGTACCGAAGGTAGTTCGAAGTCCCAGATGAGATCGGGGACATGACGAGGAGTCTCGAAATGGTCGAGACGTAAAGATCGATATATTGGACGACTATATTCGGACATCGGAAAGGTTCCGAGTGGTTCGGGTATTTTTCGGAGTACCGGGGAGTTACGGGAATACGGGGGAAGAAGTATATGGGCCTTATTGGGCTTTAGGAGAGAGAGAGAGAGGCAGGCCGCCACCCCCCCCCAATGACTAGTCCGAATTGGACTAGGGGGAGGGGCGGCGCCCCCTCCTTCCTTCTCTTCCCTCTCCCCCTTCCTTGTCTCTACTCCTACTACTTGGAAGGGGAGGAATCCTACTCCCGATGGGAGTAGGACTCCTCCAGGGCGCGCCATAGGGGCCAGCCCTCTCCCCCTCCTCTCCTTTATATACGGAGGAGGGGGGCACCCCATAGACACAACAATTGATCATTGATCTGTTATACATGTGCGGTGCCCCCTTCCACCATAATCCACCTCGATAATATCGTAGCGGTGCTTAGGGGAAGCCCTGGGTCGGTAGAACATCATCATCGTCACCACGCCGTCGTGCTGACGGAACTCTCCCTCGACACTCAGCTGGATTGGAGTTCAAGGGACGTCATCGAGCTGAACGTGTGCAAGAACTCAGAGGTCCCGTGCTTTCGGTGCTTGATCGGTCGGGCCGTGAAGACATACGACTACATCAACCGTGTTGTGCTAACGCTTCCGCTTACGGTCTACGAGGGTACGTGGACAACACTCTCCCCTCTCATTGCTATGCATCACCATGATCTGCCGTGTGTAGGAAATTTTTGAAATTACTACGTTCACCAACACCGATGAGAAGCGGGACTCATGGCGGCACGTAAACACCCGCGGTTTCAATAGTGAAAGTGTTTGCCTTAACGTGACAGGTCTTTGTTCCAAAATACCTTGGCTCTTCATTTGTGCAACCTGTCATAAGCAGCTTGTCTCAAATTGAAGATAAAAATAATGAAGTAATATTTGTGCCATATCACGTGACCATGCTTAGTTTCAAGAATTTATGGTCAATTTTGGATTTTCTGAAATTTAAGATCCAGGATTCGAAAGAATATCATAACCTGCATTATGCAATAAATTTTCAAGCCATACATCTGTCATGTTGTATTGCTTAAGAAAGGATTTGGTCCAACATTTTGCTTAGTTAGACTTCAGACAAGTTATATATGCATAGTAAAAGGATAATCCCTCTGTACTAGTGCATTGCCTGATATTTTAACTCAAGTACTAGGCACGAACAAACGGGCTCAATTATGCGCTCATCCTGGTGTAGTAGTAGTAGTACTAGGCAATGCAGTTGACGGGTGACCTGGGCGAGCGGCGACCGAGGGAATTGAACCATGCTCGGCATGGTAGGTAACATTGTCTAGTTACTAAAGCATTCCTCCATTGTTCATCAGTAGTCATTATGGACCGGGGACATGAGGGGAATTTCCTAGGGCTAGAATTCTGGCCGCCAGATATTTCGACTCGAAACGCGGAGGCTCGACTGGTTGGGGTTGCCTAATGTGCATACCATGCACGCCACCATAAGGACACGAGCCTGGTTTTTTATAGGATCAACACGAGCCAATGTCTCACTGGTACGCCGTTGGGTCCTACCATTCGAGAATACGAAAGGAACCTTTTAAATTGCTGAACGAATCTATGTGTATTACAATGCCCGTATTTTCCTTGCAAATACTAATCTCAACGTGGGAATTGATTTATGATGAGTTGTTGAATTAGAGTGAGTTTGTGATATAGTGATCTCAATGTGGATTTCACATTTCATGGTATCCCTAGGAAGTTTTCAATGCAAATTCAAATTTAAAAGACGAACAATATGGAGGTGAGAAAACTTTGTATGTATCAAGCATATGACCACACACACACACACAGAGAGAGAGAGAGAGAGAGAGAAACACACCAACAATCCAATAAGTATAGTGCATCTATTTTTCCAAACCATGCATGTATGACACGAATTCAAAAATACTCCTTCTATTCCTAAATATTAGTCTTTTAGAGAGTTCAACGAGTGACTACATACAGAGCAAAATGAGTGAATCTACACTCTAAAATATGTCTATATACATCCGTATGTGCCAGTCCATTTGAAATCTCTAAAAAGACTAATATCTAGGAACGAAGGGAGTAAAATGTAAGACATGCATGGTCCTCAATTCAATATTTAAAATGAACAGGAAACTGAAACATGAATATTAAGTCCAGCACTATAGTACATGCAAATGTTGTGTTTAGGCGGAGCTATGATTGTCGGGGGTCAACCCCTCGACCTTAGATAAAATTGTGAAGCTCTGTTTAGGGTTGTTTAGATTATATTTGTCCCCACACTCCCAACCACCGATTGGTTGTGCACCTCCCACCCCTCCTCCCCGGGAGAATATCATGTGCCCCCATGCCTTAGATGCTATATGCCGATACAGCTTGGAGCTTGTAGATCTGTGTAACACCCACGATGCGGCTATATCTCCCACGTGTTGAAGCACGACTTAGAGGCATAACCGCATGGTGGTTTTGTCGCAAGAAGGGTCATCTTCACACAATCCCATGTAATGAACAAGAATGGGATAAAGAGAGTTGGATTACAATCGCCACTTCACACAATACATAATTAAGATCATTAATCATTCAAAATACACTCATAGACCAGCTACGGTCAAATCCAAATGAAAAGAAGACAACCCCAAATGCTAGATCCCCGATCGTCCCGACTGGGCACCACTACTGATCATCTGGAAACGATACATAGTAACGACCAAGGTCCTCATCAAACTCCCACTTGAGCTCGGTTGCGCCATCTACGCTGGTGTCCTCGGCACCTGCATCTGTTTTGGTAGAATCTGTGAGTCACGAGGACTCAGCAATCTCACACCCGCGAGATCAAGACTATTTAAGCTCATAGGCAGGAAAAGGGGTAATATGGTGGAGCTGCAGCAAGCACTAAGCATATATGGTGGCTAACATAGGCAAGTGAGAGCGAGAAGAGAAGCAATGCCTCGGTCGAGAAGCTAGAAGTGATCAAGAAGTGATCCTGATACTACTTACGTCAAGCATAACTCAAACCGTGTTCACTTCCCGGACTCTGCCGAGAAGAGACCATCATGGCTACACACGCTGTTGATGCATTTTAATGAAGTCAAGTATCAAGTTATCTACAACCGGACATTAACAAATTCCCATCTGCCTCATAACCGCGGGCTGGGCTTTCGAAAGATAATATACCCTGCAGGGGTGTCCCAACTTAGCCCATCACAAGCTCTCACGGTCAATGAAGGATATACCTTCTCCCGGGAAGACCCGATCAGTCTCGGAATCCCGGTTCGCAAGACATTTCGACAATGGTAAAACAAGACCAGCAAAGCCGCCTGATGTGCCGACAAATCCCGATAGGAGTCGCACGTATCTCATTCTCAGGGCACGCCGGATAGGTCAGCCTACGAGTAAAACCAGCCCTCGAGTTGCCCCGTGGTGGCCCCGCAGTCTGCCTGTTTCGGACCAACACTCGAAGGAGCACTGGCCCGGGGGGGTTAAAATAAAGATGACCCTTGGGCTCACGAAAACCCAAGGGAAAAGGCTTAGGTGGAAAATGGTAAAACCAAGGTTGGGCCTTGCTGGAGGAGTTTTATTCAAAGCGAACTATCAAGGGGGTCCCATAAATCACCCAACCGCATAAGGAACGCAAAATCAAGGAACATAACACCGGTATGACGGAAACTAGGGCGGTAAGAGTGGAACAAGTCACCAGGCATAAGGCCAAGCCTTCCACCCATTACCAAGTATATAAAGTGCATTAATTAAACAAGAGATATTGTGATATCCCAAAAATATCCATGTTCCGACCAGGAACAAACTTCATCTTCACCTGCAACTAGCAACGCTATAAGGGGGGCTGAGCAAAAGCGATGACATAGCCAAACAACGATTTGCTAGGACGGGATCGTTAGAGGTTTGACATGGCAATAGGGAGGCATGATAAACAGTGGCAGGTAGAGCTAACATAGCGATAGAGCGAGCAACTAGCAAAGCAAAGATAGAAGTGATATCGAAGGTATGGTCATCTTGCCTGCAAGGATCTCAGAGTTCTCGAAGGCTTGATCCTCGTAAGCGTTCTCAACAGGTTCCTTGTGCACGTACTTGTCTCCCGGCTCTACCCAAAGCAAAAACACAAGCAAGGAACCACAATATATCACGGTGCAATGCACAAGCAACATGATGCAATACATGGCATGATATGCGAGATGTGATATGCAATGCGTATGCGTGCTCCAGGAGGAAAAAGGATGAACAAGGCATCAACTTGGCAAACCAAGTATGCCACTGGAAAGATGATATGATTTTGGTTGAAATCGATATAAAGATCACCTGGAACGGATGCACGGTTTGCAAATGGCAAGCAAAACAAGAATGGCACAAAGCTGTGATTAACAGCACGATGCTACTTAGCATGCAACAAGAAACTATGCTACAACACCCCAATATAAAAACAAAGCATGTGGCAGTGATCTACAGGAGATGCTTAACAAAAGAGGAACACTGAGCTACGGCTAAATCACAACACAACAGGTTCAAACAAGCATGGCAAAAGTGCAAAAAATATCAGGTTGAACATGGCATAAACAGCATCACGAAGCAATGTTCAGAGCAAGTTATCAACATGCTACAGGAACTTATAATAGCAAAACAAGACATGGCATGATTCTACTCAAAGCATAGATAAAAAGTCCCTTAGTGACCATGAGCCAAAAAGGACCAGAAGATATGATGGCACCCATGTAAACATAGCAAGTTTCCTTAACAGATTCAGCAAACAGAGCATGGCATTGACAGAATTATGAAGGCATCTTTGCGAGCTCGATGCACTCACTACAGAGCATTTGATGATAAAATAAGCATACATACATCAAGAAGACATGGCATAGAAGCTATACATGGCAATAACAACATCATAGCATACACGGATCAACTACAACAACCATGGCAAAATTGAATAACATGTAAACAATCTGCCAGGAAACATTTTGTAGCAAAAGTAGAGCACGAAAATGACATGCTAGACTACTTTATAATTGCAAACAGGGGCATGGATGGATAGATCATAACCATATGTTCAAAACATCCTTACTGAAGTAACTCAAAATATGCATGGATCTCTCTGTAGCATCAAGTTTACATGGCATCAAAATAAAAGCAGAACAGGGACTGAAATCAGCAACATCACGAAGCCTAGTTTGCATGCTTGTGCTAGTCACCACATTGATCACAAAAATACATGGCAAGTACCTCTGTAAATATGGCATGGCATAGTTCAAAACACATGTAGGGCTCAAGTACATAAGATGCACACATCAATCATGGCAAAAATGACAAAAGTACATGTTCTGATAAGAATCTGAAACTAACATTATGAAGCACTCTTCCAACAGAATTTCGGGCATCAAGATGAGATCAAATGAAAATGATGCAATGAGATGAAATGATGTACTCGTCGAGAAGAACAATTCGGTATGCTACACGCCCAAAATGGAACCACGGGTGCAAAGTTATAACACGATGAACATGCAACAAAATACTGATAGAAAAATGACTTAGTGGATTTTGGGGGAGAAAGAAATCAACCCTGGTTCTCAGATCTGGATCCGGCTCGCACAGAAGTCGAGGTGGCCGGAGGCTCGCCGGAGAAGAGGTCGGGAGGCTGCGGGGGCGAGGCCGGCCGGATCCGGCGAAGGCCGGCGCGGTGCGGGCCGCGGGGGAGCCGGCGG
>NC_057804.1:530644400-530818566 GCF_018294505.1 Triticum aestivum | reverse complement strand
GGAGGGCGGCTGCGGCGCCATGTGGCGCGCCCTGAGTGGCTGGGGCGCAGCAGCAGACGCGTCCGGCTCCGTCCGGACGTGTCCGGCGGCGAGAGGGGAGCGGTGGCTAGGGTTTGCCCGTGATTTCGAAGGGGGGGTGTTTTTATAGGTAGAGGGAGCTAGGAGGCTCCAAATGGAGTGTAGTTTTCGCCCACACGATCGTGATCTGACGACGGAGAGCATGGAAGTGACTTAGATGGGTTATTGGGCTGTTTGGAGGGGTGTTGGGCTGCAACTCAAAAGAGTCCTTTGCGGTTATGCGGATAACCATTGGAGTACCAAACGAGCTCCAAATGGCACGAAATTTGACAGGCGGTCTACCGGTGGTATACCAGGGCCACTTGGCAAGGCTCGGTCCATTCCGAGAACGTTTAACACCCGCACACGAAAAGAGACAAGAGGGGTGCGCCGGTGCATGTGGGAGTGTCGGATTGTGAAACGGAAAACGGGAAAATGCTTGGATGCATGAGACAAACACGTATGCAAATGAGATGCACAAGATGACATGATATGAGATGCATGACATGAATAAAAAGCAAAACAAAAGACAAAAGCCCAACCACGGAGGGAATATCATATCACATAGCCGAAAATGGCAAGAGTTGGAGTTATAAAGATGGAAAGTTACATCCGGGGTGTTACAATCTGAGATATAGCACCTCACATGATGTCTTAATATTTTTTACAGGAAACCTTGATGAGTTTGAGAATTTCACACAATTTTTACAAAAACTACTCCGATGCCCTTGGATCCCATATCCAATAACCTCGAAGCTCGTATCACCATAGCATCTAAGATGAAGGAGGACATCATATTCTCCTCTATGTAAGAATATCATGTGCTACCACACCTTAGATGCTTTGGTGATACAAGCCGTTGGATCAAAGATGCAGTGACACACACGAGGCCTGAATGTTTTATTTGCAAAAAACCTTTGCAGAGTTTGGAAATTGCACATAATTACAAAGACTACTCCCAAGCCATTGGATCTCACTTCCGACGGTGTAAAAACTCGTATAACCATAGCATCTAAGCTGCAGGGTGGATGTGATATTCTATGCCGCTGTCATTTTTGTTTGTAAACTTACAAAATATGCGTAACTCGTGTCATTACTTGTCTAACCGCACAAAGTGTTTGATCAAAAAAACGATCCTACACTGAAATATGGGAACAACACACGGGGGTCCCACTTGTCATTAATCAAATTTCGACCTAAAACTAACAAATCTGGAAGACGTGATTCGAACTGGCAACCTGGACTACAAAGCATAAGTCGATAGCCGGACACAACAATGGTTGTTGGCTTTGTCCCATAACTTGATTTTATACAGTATTACATTAAGTAGAGTAGAGGGAGTGCCTCGTCAACACTTGCATGACCGTTGACTCACTTACTAGTGGGTCCTAGGTCTGCAATCTCTTTCTCCTCTCCATCGTCTAACCTTTGCACGGGCACACACGAAGAGCGGCGCTAGCTTGCCATGGTGTTATTACAACTAAAAAAAGCTTGGAAAATAGAAGAATCGCCTGGAACAAGAGACGTTGTGGCTGGTCACGATGGAGCTAACCACACCTATCCTCCGTGCCATGTTAGCATGGTGAAGCTGTGTGGCTAGTGGGGTGTATTCAACCGACTGGCTGGGTCCCGAGGTCGAACCATAGGTACTAAATGTGATACAGTATAATTTTACACACACATTTTTCCTCCGTGCCGAGACGTGGCACACCCTACCGCGCGGTTTTGGGGTCCTCCCGCGTGGTGCACGCATATACTCTTCCTGACATGGGACGCCCTACCGCGCATTTTCTGGGTCCTCCTCTGTCGTAGCACCGAAGCAAGTAAATGAGTCATCAAATCATGAAAGACCACCTTTCCCGCTGAGTACATCAGTGAAGCACGGTGGCTAGCTAGTTGGGCTAGTTCAACCAATTAGCTAGGCCGCCGCCACATTTGTTTTTTCACCCCTTTTTTATGTACTTGCCGAAAGGTAAATTTAAATATCCATTGCGGCGTTGCTCTGGTGTTTGGGTGTGGCAGGATTTTTAATTTTTTGATTGACGGGAGCGGGCGCGGCAGGATTTTTAATTTTTTGTTTGATGGGAGCAGGCACGGCAGCAATTAGTCATGATGACTCCGCCTATGAAACCCACTGCTCCCTGATGTGAGAAGTCATCGACTGGTGTTTTACCATGGTGAAAACCAAAAGATTCCCCACTCCTTAGCTAGCTCCCTTCACCTTCCCATAGATTTCATTGCCTTTCATCCGTTTCTCCCCCTTTTCTTCCTCTCCCCATTGCTTCTACCTGGTGCCATGGCGGCGCAGCAGATCACAGAGTCTGAGGTGAGACGCCTAACACAGGAGCTCCAGGCCAAGGATGCGGAGCTCAGGGCCAAGGATGTGGAGCTCCGTGGGCTCAAGGAGTAGAGGAGTGACATCCTCCTCCATTATGTACGGGAGTTCATGGAGCTTCAAGAGCGGCATGCGTCCACCACAAAGATGCTCGAGGCGTCGGTGGCATTGCTAAAGAAAACGGGAGATACGATAGGCCATCAGGGGAGCCGGCTGGAGCGCGAGCGGGCCAATCGTGATGAGGTCCAGGATCGCCTCAGCCACTTGGTCAACCAAGTTGCCAAGCACATGTTGCGGCTGCGCTATGCCTACCGTTGTGCCAGAGCGGCCATGCCGGCCGTCGGGCTAAACCCGTTCGACCGCCCGGTCGACTTCAACAAGCTGCGGCTTCCTAACTTGGTCTCCTTCTTCACCTATATCTCCGAGGAGCTGAGCCATCTTCGCGCGATGGTGGGGGCGGATCTGGACAAGGAGGGGTTGCAGGCTGCCATCACCGTTGCCAGGCGAATCCTTTCAGGGTTCCATCCCTGGAATCCATTTGTGCCACTGGATGATGTCTTTGAAGAGCTGGCTCCCGTCGACCGGGAGCAGGCTCTACGGGCGGTTGCACCCTGCATCACCAACGTCGTGCGCCTCGAGAAGCAGAGGGACTTCGATGGTGTTTAGGCGCCCTTTGCATGGGCATGTCCATGTCTCAGCGCAACATGACCGTTGGATCAAACTCAGACGGTACAGATCAGTCACTATAGCACAAAGCATGTGGGTGTGTTTGGTTGCATTCTCATCTCAATATAGTTGTTTCCTCTTCATGTATTTGTGTTAACCTACTAGTGTGGACTTGTGCACTGCAAAAAAAGACACATCCGTGACATTTTGGGCCGAATAAAAAAATTGTCATACTTATGACACTTTTATGACGATAATTGTGACAAAACCCGGTATCATCATACATGTGGTGGGCTCCTACTTCTATGACAAAAAATCATGACAGAAAATGGGCTTTTCGTCCTGGGTGGGACGGAGATGCAGCTGCATGACATTCTTTGGGCCGTCCATGACAGAAAAAAACATGGTAGAAGCGAGGGCGAGGAAAATATCAAGGTGTTCCCGGTTATAGTGGGTGGTCGGGGTCGAGTGATGCATGGAGGTTTGCGCATTTCTCTCATACACGCACACACGTGGGTGCGAGGCATTGGGCTCTAACTGAACCTGAGCGAGGCATTCGCCTACTGAACCCGAGCAATTGCACTGCAGGCTACGCGTTACTGAACCCGAGCGATCGATCGATGGATGTTAAGTGAACCTGATCGAGTGATTCCTTTGCTACTGCTGCTAAATGAAGCCGGTCGATGCTGCCTTTGGATGAACAGTGAGCATTGCTGGGGGGGTTTGGATGAACAGTTCCCGATGGGGGTGGATGAATAGGACTCCGTGGTGTTGGCTCTGGATGAACAGGACCCCGATCGATCGAGCCGGTTGGGGATGGATGAACAGGACCCCATGGAGGGCTGGATGAACAGGACGACCCCGTGGAGGGCTGGATGAATAGTAGATGGTGGAGGGGTGGATGAACAGTAGCCCGTGGAGGGGTGGTTGAACAGGAGACCGTGGAGAGGGCTGGTTGAACAGTAGCCGGTGGATTAGCGCGCGGTGGAGGCTGGATGAACAGGAGCCCGTGGATGAACAGTCGCTGGTGGAGGCTGGAGGAGGTCGACGGTGGATGAACAGTAGCCCCGTGGAGGCTGGAGGAGGTCGACGGTGGAGATGAACAGTATCCCGTGGAGTCCTGTTTTGCGGTACGCCACACCCCTCACGATGAACAGGACCCCCGTGTCGGCCGTAGCGCTCGAACACAAGTCTGTTTCCTCCGTTTTGCGATACGCCACACCCCTCCTGATCAACAGGACTCCGTTTCGACCGTAGGAGGTCCAACACAAGTCTGTTTCCTCCATTTTGTGGTACGCCAGACCCGTCCCTATGAACAGGATCCCGTTTCGAACGTGGTTGGTGGAACACAAGGTCGTTTGCTCCGTTGTGCGGTACGCCGGGCCTCGTTTCCATCGGCTGTTTCGTCCAAGCTGGTTGGCTCCCATGCATTCCGTTGCCTCTCGTTGAACACGACACATTCCGTTGCCTCCCGATGAACACGACGCATTCCGTTGCCTCCCCATGAACACGACACATTCCGTTGCCTCCCCATGAACATGAGACAACACAGTTTCCCCGTTCCGACCCAGCCATGTACGCGAGCCCTGGCCGTACGTATGCGCGAGTAGGCATTCGAGACCCCGCCCGTATGTACGTACGTGGCCGTATTTTCTTTCTTACACACTGGCCGATGTACGTATGTGTACATGCTACGTGTGCGCCTCTACTACGACAGGTGCACGCCTCTACTACGTCACGTTCGCGCCTCTACATCGACCAGTATGTACGTACACGTTCGTGACCAGAATGACAATGCTACATACGCTTCGACCAGGTGGGTCCCGACTGTCAGGCACTTCCTTGCGTGTGAAGATGTAGCTGGTGGGTCCCAGCAGTCAGGGGGGAAAATCGTTTTTTTTTTGCCCGGGCGCACTTCCTTGCGTGCGAAGATGTGGCTGGTGGGTCCCAGCAGTCAGGGGGGAAACGTGTTTTTCGCAAAATACGGTGGCCCGTCCGATAGGTCCCCGCTATCAGGTGGAGGAATAATTATTTTGCGCGTAATAAGGAGGCACTTCCTTGCGGTCGCCGTGGACCCAGCTGTCAGCCTCTCCATGTACAGTACTCTTCCGATGGAAGTCGTTCCTTGACCATGTTGACCACGCCGCGCCGAGAGCACCAGGGCGATGGACGATGGCGAGGCCTATGAAGGGGACGACGCGGAGCCGGGGAAGACGCGGGAGTGGAAGCCCACGTGGAGAGGAGTACAAGGGTTCACTGGTTTGGCTGCGGTGTGAGGCTGTCATCACCGCAGGGCCTGGCCAGCGGTGGGAATAGTAGGGGCGGTGAGGCCTCCGCGGCAGCACAGCCGACCACAGGAGGCAGGAGCATGCAGCATGATCGGCGCTGCTTTGGGCGGCTGGAGCACGAAGACCAGAGGTCGAAGAAGCACTACAGGTGTTGGATGGACGTCGTACGGTCACCGGAGCTAGAATCGTTCATATTGACTAAGTTGACAAAGCCCTCCGTTCCCGTCAACTTAGTAGGCCCACAAGTCAGCCTCCCACCAAGGTGGGTCCCAGCTAGCAGGGGGTATTCATTTTTTCTACGTAATAAGGAGGCACTTCCGGTGGGTCCGAGCTGACAGCAGGGGGGACGTTTTTTTTCACAAAATAGAGAGGCCTTTCCGGTGGGTCCCAGCTATCAGGTGGAGGATCATTATTTTGCACGTACTAAGGTGGCATTTGCCTGTGTGGGCCCCTATTGTCAGCCTCTTTTGATGGCTGTTGTTTGTTGACCATGTTGACCTCGCCGCGCCGAGAGCACAAACGCGATGGACGAGGGCAAGGCCCAGGAAGGGAACCACCCGGAGCCGGCGAAGCCACCGCAGTGGATGCCCATGCTGAGGGGAGTACGAGCGCTGACTGGTCGGCTGCAGGGTGAGGTTGACATCGCCGGAAAATAACAGGATGTGCGGGTAGTTTGAGGGATAGCCTCTCGGCAGCACAGCCAGCCATGGGAGGAGGGAGCAGGCAGTCCCGCCGGTGCTGGTTTGGGCGGCTGGAGCAAGAAGATCAGATATTGAACAAGCACGGACGCCGTTGGATGGACATCCAATAGTCACTGCTATGTGTTGACTAAGTTGACAAAGCCTTGCGTACGCGTCAAAAAAAATTAGGACAGCGTTATCGTCAACCTAGTAGGCCCAGAAGTCAGCCTCCAACTATGGAAAACAACATACATCCCATTAGCCATTATTTTCAATAATTTACAGCCCATTTGCTAATTCTTAAGGATATTTGAAGCCCATATTCTTTTTATTAGCATTTCAGACCATATATTCTGGGCACTCCTAAAAAATTCAATGAAATTTTGCATATTTCGGTGGGGTCTGAACTCTTTTAATCACGAAATTTCGAGTCACATTAAAAATATTTTTCAAAAAATTATATCAAAATAAAATTCAAAAAACAATTCTCCGCAAAAAAAATGAATGAAATTTAGAATCTTAACTAGCAAGATGCTCATTCGTTGCACAGAACATGAAGATGCATTTGTATGGATAGTTTATCTTGTGGGAGAAAAGATGACATTTTAATGTAATTGCCAGTTGGCTTTGGTTTTTATACGAGTAGAGAGTAGAGAAATCCGGGAAAAATGATATTTTAATGCAATTGCCGGTCGGCTTTGGTTTAAAAATTTACAGCCCATTTCTTATTACTTACATCCCTCATCGTCTTGAAAGATTTGCAGCCCAGTAGGGCTAAGAAAAGCATGTAGGCCTCGGTTTTGGTATTCTCCAAAAAAAAGGATTGGGCTAGCCATTTTCACAAATAAAAAATATATCAACTGGGCTCGTCATGTGCTTAATAAAAGCGTAAGTGTGGGCTAGACAGGCCACAGCCCCCGCACAGCGCGCAGTTGAGCTTTGTCTCTGAAACTAAAAAACAACTCGGCGAGCTGCTGGGTCCCTGGTGTTATCCGCTTGTTGTGTAATTTTCTCGTTTATTGACTACATTGACAATGGTGTGGGACCTAGTTGTCAAACCATTAGGAGGAAGTATTTTTCTTGGCTTGTAATAACGAGGCACCTGCTTGCGAAATGCAATGACCCTGGTGGGTCCCTGATACGTCTCCAACGTATCTATAATTTTTTATTGTTCCATGCTATTATATTACCTGTTTTGGATGTTTATGGGCTTTAATTTACACTTTTATATCATTTTTGGGACTAACCTACTAACCGGAGGCCCAGCCCGTATTGCTGTTTTTTTCCTATTTAAGTGTTTCGAAGAAAAGGAATATCAAACGGAGTCCAAACGGAATGAAACATTCGGGAGCGTCATTTTTGGAACAAACGTGATCCAGAGGACTTGGAGTGCAAGTCAAGAATCAATCTAGGAAGCCACGAGGGTGGAGGGCGCCCCCCTATAGGGCGCGCCCCTTGTCTCGTGGGCCCCTCAGGCGTCCATCGACGTACTTCTTCCTCCTATATATACCTACGTACCTCGAAAACAAAAAGGGAGCCACCGAAGAAATATTTTGGACACCGTAACCTTCTGTATCCGCGAGATCCCATCTTGGAGCCGTCGAGGGTGTTCTGCCGGAGGGAGAATCCACAGCGGAGGGCTTCTACATCAACACCATAGCCCTTCCAATGAGTTGTGAGTAGTTTACCACAGACCTTCGGGTCCATAGTTATTAGCTAGATGGCCTCTTTCTCTCTCTTTGGATCTCAATACCATGTTCTCTCCCTCTCCTGTGGAGATCTATTTGATGTAACTCTTTTTGCAGTGTGTTTTTCGAGATCCGATGAATTGTGGGTTTATGATCAAGTTTATCTATGAGAAATATTTGAATCTCCTCTGAATTCTTTTATGTACCATTGAGTTATATTTGCAAGTCACTTCGAATTATCGATTTGGTTTGGCCTACTAGATTGATCTTTCTTGCCGTGGGAGAAGTGCTTAGCTTTGGGTTCAATCTTGCGGTGTCCTTTCCCAGTGATAGCAGGGGCAGCAATGCACGTATTGTATTATTGCCATCGAGGATAAAAAGATGGGGTTTATATCATATTGCTTGATTTTATCCCTCTACATCATGTCATCTTTCTTAAAGTGTTACTCTGTTCTTATAACCTTAATACTCTAGATGCATGCTGGATAGCGGTCGATGTGTGGAGTAATAGTAGTAGATGCAGGGAGGAGTCGGTCTACTTGTCACGGACGTGATACCTATATACATGATCGTACCTAGATAATCTCATAATTATTCGCTTTTCTATCAATTGCTCGACAGTAATTTGTTCACCCACCGTAATACTTATGCTATTTTTAGAGAAGCCTCTAGTGAAACCTATGGCCCCGGGGTCTATCTTTTATCATATATGTTTTCAATCTACTTTAATTTGCATCTTTACTTTTCCAATCTATATCATAAAATACCAAAAATATATTTATCTTATCATATTATCTCTATCAGATCTCACTTTCGCAAGTGGCCGTGAAGGGATTGACAACCCCTTTATCATGGTGGTTGCGAGTTCTTTGTTTGTTTGTGTACGTTCATGGGACTTGTGAGGAGCCTCCTACTGGATTGATACCTTGGTTCTCAAAAACTGAGGGAAATACTTACGCTACTCTGCTGCATCACCCTTTCCTCTTCAAGGAAAACCAACGCAAGCTCAAGACGTAGCAAGAAGGATTTCTGGCACCATTGCCGGGGAGGTCTTCGCTCAAGTCAAGACATACCAAGTACCCATCACAAACTCATCTCCCTCACATTTAAATTATTTGCCATTTGCCTCTCGTTTTCCTCTCCCCCGGTTCACCCTTGTCATTTTATTCGCCCTCTCTTTCCCAATCTCCTCTCTTTTCCGCTTGCCTTTTCCTTCCCCTCGCTTTCGCTTGCCTTTTTCTGTTTGCTTGTGTGTTGGATTACTTGTTGCCATGGCACAAGATAATACCAAATTGTGTGATTTCTCCAATACCAATAATAATTATTTCCTTAGTACTCCGATTGCTCCTCTTAATGATGTTGAGTCTTGTGAAATCAATGCTACTTTGCTGAATCTTGTTATGAATGATCAATTCTCCGGCCTTCCTAGTGAAGATGCCGCTACCCATCTAAACAACTTTGTTGATTTGTGTGAGATGCAAAAGAAAAAACATACGGATAATGATATTGTTAAATTTAAGTTATTTCCGTTTTCACTTAGAGATCGTGCTAAAGTTTGGTTTTCGTCTTTGCCTAAAAATACTATTGATTCTTGGAACAAGTCCAAAGATGATTCTATCTCTAAGTATTTTCCTCCCGCTAAGATCATCTCGCTTAGGAACGATATTATGAATTTTAAACAACTTGATCATGAGCATGTTTCCCAATCTCGGGAAAGAATGAAATTGATGATTCGCAATTGCCCTACTCATGGTTTGAATTTATGGATGATCATACAAAAAAATTATGCCGGTTTGAATTTTGCTTCTAGAAATCTTTTAGATTCGGCCGCCGGAGGCACGTTCTTGGAAATCACCCTAGGAGAAGCTACAAAACTCCTTGATAATATTATGGATAATTATTCTCAATGGCACACCGAACGATCTACTAGTAAAAAAGTGCATGCTATAGAAGAAATTAATGTTTTGAGTGGAAAGATGGATGAACTTATGAGATTGTTTGCTACTAAGAGTGCTTCTATTGATCCCAATGATATGCCTTTATGTACCTTGATTGAGAATGATAATGAATCACTGGATGTGAACTTTGTTGGTAGGAATAATTTTGGTAACAATGCTTATAGAGGAAACTTTAATTCCAGACAGTTCCTTAATAATTCCTCTAATAATTATGGCAATTCCTACAATAATTCTTATGGTAATTTTAATAAGATGCCCTCTGATTTTGAAAATAGTGTGAAAGAATTTATTATCTCTCAAAAGAATTTTAATGCTTTGCTTGAAGAAAAATTGCTTAAAGTTGATGATTTGGCTAGGAACGTTGATAGACTTTCGCTTGATGTTGATTCTTTGAAACTTAGATCTACTCCTCCTAAGCATTATATCATTGAGTCTCTCAAAGCTATGAGAAGTTCCATTGATGAGTGCAAAGAAAGAACTGCTAGATTGCGTGCTAAGAAAGATTGCTTTGTTAAAGTGTGTTCTTCTAGTTTCCATGAAAATAATGATGAAGATCTTAAATTTATTGATGTGTCCCCTATTAGATCCTTGTTTTGCAATATGAATCTTGATAATAATGGGATTGGAAGTGAATCAACTTTGGTTAAAAAGCGTTCCGATAATTTGGAGTTTTTAGATCTTGATGCTAAAATGGGTAAAAGTGCAATTGGAGAGGTCAAGACTTTAAATAGCATTGAACCCACCATCTTGGATTTCAAGGAATTTAATTATTATAATTGTTCTTTATAAAGTTGTATTTCCTTGTTGCAATCTGTATTGAATTCTCCCCATGCTTATAGTCAAAATAAAGCCTTTACCAAACATATTGTTGATGCCTTGATGCAATCTTTTGATGAAAAACTTAATTTGGAAGTTTCTGTACCTAGAAAACTTAATGATGAGTGGGAACCTACTATATAGATTAAAATTAAAGATTATGAGTGTTTTGCCTTGTGTGATTTGGGTGCTAGTGTTTCCACAATTCCAAAAACTTTATGTGATATTCTAGGTTTCCATGATCTTGATGATTGCTCTTTAAATTTGCACCTTGCGGATTCCACCATTAAAAAGCCAATGGGAAGAATCAATAATGTCCTCATTGTTGCAAATATAAATTTGGTGCCCGTCGATTTTATCATTCTTGATATAGATTGCAATCTTTCTTGCCCTATTATTCTTGGTAGACCTTTCCTTATAACGATTGGTGCGATTATTGATATGAAGGAAGGGAATATTAGATTCCAATTTCCATTAAAGAAAGGCATGGAGCACTTTTAAAGAAAGAAAATTAAATTACCTTATGAATCTATCATGTGAGCTACTTATGAATCAAGTGCCAAAGATGGCACTAGTTAGATCTATCCTTGCTTTTATGCCTAGCTAGGGGCGTTAAACAATAGCGCTAGTTGGGAGGCAACCCAATTTTCATTATGTTTTTTGTTTTTGTTTCTGTTTAGTAATAAATTTTGCATCTAATTTCTGTTTAGATGTGTTTTCTTGTTTTATTTAGTGTTTGTGCCAAGTAGAACCTATAGGATAACCTATGATATGAGTTGATTTGATTCTGCTGAAAAACAGAAATTTCGCGCTCACGATAAAACATTCAATAAATCACAGAAACGTGATTTTGCGTTGATTATTTTTGATGTAGATCAAGAGAGAAATTGTTTAGGACTTCCTATTTTGGTAGGATTTTTGGAGTTCCATAAGTAACCGAGAGTTACAGATTTCTACAGAATGTTCTGTTTTTGACAGATTCTGCCTTTCGTGTGTTGTTTGCTTATTTTGATGCATCCATGGCTTGTATGTAAGGGTATGAACCATAGAGAACTTGGAATACAGTAGGTTTAAAAACAATATAAATAAAGAATGAGTTCATTGCAGTACCTTATGTGGTGGTTTTTATTTCTTGCACTAACGGAGCTTATGAGATTTCTTGCTGAGTTTTGTGTTGTGAAGTTTTCAAGTTTTGGGTAAAGATTTGATGGACTATGGAATAAGGAGTGGCAGGAGCCCAAGCTTGGGTATGCCCATGTCACCCCAAGATATTCAATAATAGCCAAAAGCCTAAGCTTGGGGATGCCCCCGGAAGCCATCCCCTCTTTTGTCTTCGTTCATTGGTAACATTACTTAGAGCTATATTTTTATTCGCCACATGATATGTGTTTTGCTTGGAGCGTCATGTATGATATTAGTCTTTGCTTGTTAGTTTAGCACAATCATCCTTTCTGTAACACACCTTTTGGGAGAAGCCTACTTGATTTGAATTTATTAGAATACTCTATGTGCTTCACTTATATCTTTTGAGCTAGATAATTTTTGCTCTAGTGCTTCACTTAGATCTTTTAGAGCACGGCGGTGGATTAATTTTGAAGAAATTGTTGATCTCTCATGCTTCACTTATATTATTTTGAGAGTCTCTTAGAACAGCATTGTATTTGCTATGGTTATAAAATTGGTCCTAGAATGGTAGGCATCCAAGTTGGGTATAATAAAAACTATCATAGAAGTGAATTGGATGCTATGATCAATTTGATACTTGATAATTGTTTTGAGATATGGAGGTAGTGATATTAGAGTCATGCTAGTTGGGTGATTATGAATTTAAAGAATTCTTGTGTTGAAGTTAGCAAATCCTGTAGCATGCACGTATGGTTAAAGTTGTGTAACAAATTTGAAACATCAGGTGTTCTTAGATTGTGCATCCTTATGAGTGGCGGTTGGGGATGAGCGATGGTCTTTTCCTACCAATCTATCCCTCTAGGAGCATGCGCGTAGTGCTTGGTTTTTGATGAGTTGTAGATTTTTCCAATAAGTATATGAGTTCTTTTGACTAATGTTGAGTCCATGGATTATACGCACTCTCACCTTCCATCATTGCTAGCCTCTTCGGTACCGTGCATTGCCCTTTATCACCTTCAGAGTTGGTGAAAACTTCGCCGGTGCATCCAAACCCCGTGATATGATACGCTATATCACACATAAACCTCCTTATATCTTCCTCAAAACAGCCACCATACCTACCTATTTATGGCATTTCCATAGCCATTCCGAGATATATTGCCATGCAACTTTCCACCGTTCCGTTTTTCATCATGACATACATTACTATTGTCATATTGCCTTGCATGATCATGTAGTTGACATCATATTTGTGGAAAAGCCACCATGCATAAATTTTCATACATGACACTCTTGATTCATTGCCCATCCCGGTACACCACCGGAGGCATTCATATAGAGTCATATCTTGTTCTAGTTTTGAGTTGTAATTCTTGAGTTGTAAATATATAAAAAGTGTGATGATCGTCATTATTAGAGCATTGTCCCTAAAGAAAAAAAAAGGGCCATAGAAAAAGAAAAGAAGAAAGGCCAAAGAAAAAAAAGGCCAAAGAAAAAAGAATAAAGATTAAAAAGAAAAAGAAAAAGAAAAAAAGAAAAGAAAAAGGGGGGAAATGTTACTATCTCTTTTCCATACTTGTGCTTCAAAGTAGCACCATGTTCTTCATATAACGAGTCTCATATGTTGTCACTTTCATATACTAGTGGGAATTTTTCATTATAGAACTTGGCTTGTATATTCCTACGATGGGCTTCCTCAAATGCCTTAGGTCTTCGTGAGCAAGCAAGTTGGATGCACACCCACTAGTTTCTTTTGTTGAGCTTTCATACATTTATAGCTCTAGTGCATCCGTTGCATGGCAATCCCTACTCATGTTGACATCAATTGATGGGCATCACCATAGCCCGTTGATTATCCTCATCAACGTGAGACTTTCTCCTTTTTTGTCTTCTCCACACAATCCCCATCATTATTCTATTCCACACATAGTGCTATATCCATGGCTCACGCTCATGTATTGCGTGAAAGTTGAAAAAGTTTGAGATTATCTAAGTACGAAACAATTGCTTGGCTTGTCATCGGGGGTGTATAAGATGGGAGCATTTTTGTGTGACGAAAATGAAGCATAGCCTAACCATATGATTTTGTAGGGATGAACTTTCTTTAGGCATGTTATATTGAGAAGACATGATTGCTTTGATTAGTATGCTTGAAGTATTACTTTTCTTATGTCAATATGAACTTTTATTTTGAATCATTTGGATCTGAACATTCATGCCACAATAAAGAGAAATACATTGAGAATTATGCTAGGTAGCATTCCACATCAAAAATTCTGTTTTTATCATTTACCTACTCGAGGACGAGCAGGAATTAAGCTTGGGGATGCTTGATACGTCTCCAACGTATCTATAATTTTTGATTATTCTATGCTATTATATTACTTGTTTTGGATGTTTATGGGCTGTACTTTACACTTTTATATCATTTTTGGGACTAACCTACTAACCGGAGGCCCAGCCCGTATTGTTGTTCTTTTTGCCTATTTTAGTGTTTCGAAGAAAAGGAATATCAAATGGAGTCCAAAAGGAATTAAACCTTCGGGAGCGTGATTTTTGGAACAAACGTGATCCAGAGGACTTCGAGTGCAAGTCAAGAAGCAATCGAGGAAGCCACGAGGGTGGAGGCCCCCCCTATAGGGCACGCCCCCCTGTCTCGTGGGCCCCTCAGGCGTCCACCGACGTACTTCTTCCTCCTATATATACCTACGTACCCCGAAACCATCAAGGGAGCCACCAAACAAATATTTCCGCCACCGTAACCTTTTGTATCCGCGAGATCCCATCTTGGAGCCGTCGCCGGCATTCTGCCGGAGGGGGAATCCACCATGGAGGGCTTCTACATCAACACCATAGCCCTTCCAATGAGTTGTGAGTAGTTTCCCACAAACCTTCGGGTCCATAGTTATTAGCTAAATGTCTTCTTCTCTCTTTTTGGATCTCAATACCATGTTCTCCCCCTCTCTTGTGGAGATCTATTTGATATAACTCTTTTTGCGGTGTGTTTGTCGAGATCCAATGAATTGTGGGTTTATGATCAAGTTTATCTATGAGAAATATTTGAATCTCCTCTGAATTCTTTTATGTATGATTGAGTTATCTTTGCAAGTCTCTTCGAATTATCGATTTGGTCTGGCCTACTAGATTGATCTTTCTTGCCATGGAAGAAGTGCTTAGCTTTGGGTTCAATCTTGCGGTGTCCTTCCCCAGTGACAGCAGGGGCAGCAGGGCACATATTGTATTGTTGCCATCGAGGATAAAAAGATGGGGTTTATATCATATTGCTTGAGTTCATCCCTCTACATCATGTCATCTTTCTTAAAGTGTTACTCTGTTCTTATGAACTTAATACTCTAGATGCATGCTGGATAGCGGTCGATGTGTGGAGTAATAGTAGTAGATGCAGGCAGGAGTCGGTCTACTTGTCACGGACGTGATGCCTATATATATGATCATACCTAGATAATCTCATAATTATTCGCTTTTCTATCAATTGCTCGACAATAATTTATTCACCCACCATAATACTTATGCTATTTTGAGAGAGGCCTCTAGTGAAACCTATGGCCCCCAGGTCTATCTTTTATCATATACGTTATCAATCTACTTTTATTTGCATCTTTACTTTTCTAATCTATATCATAAAATACCAAAAATATATTTATCTTATCATATTATCTCTATCAGATCTCACTTTCGCAAGTGGTTGTGAAGGGATTGACAACACCTTTATCGCGTTGGTTGTGAGTTCTTTGTTTGTTTGTGTAGGTTTGTGGGACTTGTGAGGAGCCTCTTATTGGATTGATACCTTGGTTCTCAAAACTAAGGGAAATACTTACGCTACTGTGCTGCATCACCCTTTCCTCTTCAAGGAAAACCAACGCAAGCTCAAGACATAGCAGTCCCTACCGTCAGCCTCTCCACGTACAGTCATCTCCTGATTCCTCTTGGTTGTTGACCATGTTGACAACGCCAGACAACTGCGGGAAAAGCGAGCGAACCAAGGCACAGAACGACGGCGACGGCTCGGACGAGAACGAACAGCAGCCGTGGAAGAAGCGGCAGTGTAGTGGCAGGTGGAGGGGAGTACGAGGGCAACAACATGCAACTGAAGCATACAAATGGTACAAAAAGCCCAAGGATTAATTGTTCATCAAATTTTTAGAGAAAACCCAAATTGAACATGGCAGTAACATCTAACCCAACCAATCTTTTTTGCAGTCACAAACAAATGGATCGGTCTGATCCATAAAATAAATATCCTGTGTAAAAAAATTTATTTCAGGATGACTACAACTTGTTGTAAATAGAAGTCGAGCACTTTTAGAAGCCCATTTGTCCACCTGAGACTTCCTTTTTTGCTGTTCAACATGTCCGTCCGTGAGAAATCTCTTGCGGTAAAAATTAAGCCTCATGGACAATAGTAACCTCGCATTCAGCAGGAAGAATGTGACAAAGCTTTTGTTTGCCTGGTTGGATGCATATCCTTCCATCATTATTGTCATCAAACGAATGTCATGAGAACTGAGAAAATCCTGGTGCTTATTACGCCATCGATTGGTTATATGTTTTGCTCCATGTGGTTCTACCTAAGTAGACATGACGATTGAAAACAGCTAAGGTCTAAAAAAAGTGTATGTCGAAAAAACGACAGCTGAACAGTTAATTCTAGTACAATATATACGGTCTTTCAATGTGCATGAAATCATCACCTCTATATATAAATTCTCCAGAATCGAAAGCATCGCAGCAAGCCAATAATTATGTTCAGATCAAAACTAAACATTCTGATGTATATATGATCTTGACAGAATCCAACAACATTGATAGGCTATCAATGGACGAAGTCTTCATTGAGCATATAACATAATATTAGTACCCAAAGTGTACTTCAAGATGATATAAAACTTATGCGCACAAATGAAAATTGCAGCTTATGATTACTAATGTGTAGATGATAATATACGGTACCTGAAAAAGTGAGGAGCGAAACACTAACTCCTTGTGATCATTAAACGGGTCACGAATTACACCCAAGGTCTCCAGTTTGGGAGCAGAGACGAAAGTTATTTGTGATGGTCTATAACAATTATCAAGGAGCAACCTTTGAAGTGAAGGGGCATCTTCGATGATGAGTTGTTGTCCTTCAAAACAAATTCCAATGCTTTTAAGGCGAGGCGACTTTATTTGGAGACAACTGATACGGATTTCTATTCCCAAAACAATGAGCAACCGCTCCAGGGTAGGGCAACTAGAGTGGATGATGATGTGCAGTGAGGCCTCCGACAGATAAACCACCACAAGCGAAAGTTTTTTAGCACTGGGAGTCGAAGCATTTGTACTAGATCGTCTGGTAGATGGCACCGGGCGAAGGTGGCGGTGTGGAGAGAGGAGGAAAACCGCAAGATGGACAACGGTAGTGTGGGCACGAATTCTTGGTGTGTTCGGGGTATGAAACTTTTGTGGTAATGGTACAACTCAAACTGCTGGAGTTTTCCGAATTCAGAGGATGTCAGCCAAGCGTCCACCGTGCCGGGTATGGACAGCATGTAGCATGTCGGGATGCAGAGGCATTGAACGGGGCCCTGCTGGTGAGAAGAGACAATGGCTCAAAGGAGATCAAATTCAGGAAGGACAGATATCTAACGACAGTCGAGATTGAGGGGCGCGGTGCGCCATAGAGGGTACCACCGAGTTTAGAGGACTTGCGTGCGGCAGCAATCCTTGGTGGGGAGAAGCGAGATGATCTCCTCAAGGATGACATCCGGGAGATCGCTGATGCGGTCCACCGGAGATTCTACCGGTTCCTCGGATACGGGTGGGGGGGCTTGCCGCTTCTCCCCGCGCTACTGGGTGCGGGATGTACAACCGGCGCCGCCGCTGACGGGAACCTCATCTTCTTGGCGCTGGGTCCAGCTGACTCCATTTTCCTTGTGGGCGTCACGCCGAGCTCATGGGTTTGAGCAGAGTAGCCAGAGACAAGCCTAGTGGTAGTGTGAGTGGGGAAGAAGGAGGGCTGGGAATTTCTGTAGGAGTGGAAAAAGAGGAGGAGGCGTTTTCTGTACGAGTGAGGAAGAAGGTGAGCGGGGGGGTTCAGGATGAGTGAGGAACATTGGGGAGCGGGGGGAATTGGGGGGAGACGGAAGCGGGAGAGCAAGATGTTCGTGTTTATAAGGCCCGCTGCACTAACTACTCGCTTTTTCCCAAGAACCGCTCTCTTCTTTCATGTTGCAATTGATGTTGACACATTTGCAGCAAACATATGAGGCAATAGAGATGACTCAACATGAGGCCATATTGTGCAGTTCCCCTAAAATCATCTTCATTGTCCTGAATCTGAAAAGATAGGAAAACAGCAGCGATACTTAAACGGTGTTGCAAAAGAGTAGCACATATCAATAGCTCGGCATGACAAAACACGATCATCTGGACGAAGGGGATAATGACCTTCCTGAGGAAGATTATATATAATTTCATAAGTCCTTGGTTGATTTCCTCCTTCGGCTGTACTAATTGTTTGCTCCTCCACACATGACAGGATCATTCCGCACTGCATTCAGCAAGTCAACATACGAATAAGCTAATTTCATCTTGCGGTGGTCATTGTACCTAGTTACGAATGTAGGAATACCTGGAGCGCCATGAGGTTAGCTGACAGCAGGTAGATGCAGCCATATAAATTTTGTGCGGTGCTACCGAAATTGAGGTTTGTATCCCTTCCCGTTATGAGAATTCTTCTTGAAGTTGGTAGAATGTGACGGCTTATTATTTGCATCAAACTTGCCTTTCCCCTCAGATTTGTTCTTGTTGTTTTGGGGCTGGTTGGGCTGGAAGTTCTTCTCGTGTACCATGTGGGCACTAGAAGCTCCCTCAGCGACCCGAGCACGTGTGTCTTTTTCTGTCGCCCTCTCCTCAAAATCAAGAGTGCTAATGAGATCCAAAACAGAAAAATCATGTCTCTTGTTTTTCAGAGAAGTAGCAAAATCGTTCCACGAAGGTGGAAGCTTGCCAATGAGGGTCCCAGCAACAAATTTGTCCGGCAACACACACTTAAAGTACTCAAGTTCCTTAGAGAGTGATTGTATCTCATGAGTCTGCTGAACAACAGAGTGCTCATCAGTCATCTTGTACTCACAGAATTGCTCCATGACATACAACTCGTTGCCAGCACCCGAGGGCCCAAACGTGGCCTCGAGCGCAGCCCACATGTCTTTGCCGCTGTCAAATAACATATATGAATCCACAATGGAATCGTCAAGAAGACTCAACAGGGCGGCTTTGAAGAGGGTATCCATGTTCTCAAAAGCTTCCTTCTGTGTAGGATTAAGATCGCCCTCAGGCTTACCGTTAGTGGTGTCATAGCAGTACATGATCTGAAACCAATATACTGCTCTTGTGCGCCACCTTTTATATTGCAGCCCCTTAAAAGTAGGTGGCTTCAAAAGCACAGCAAAACCACTCGGAGTAAATTGCCTATAATCAGGTTTTTGGATTGGATTGTTGAATATATGAGCAATTTACTATGAGATTTAATCCGAATCGGCAGTAAATAGATCATGAATTGCAAACATCAAAGTTATGATGCAGACTAAACCAGGAGGACAGAATCACATACTGTACATCGGGAGCAGAACCGCTATGGTTGATGTTGTCACTCATGTCGTTGATGAAGAGGTTACCGAGGTCGAGGAAGAAGGTTGTCGTTGAGGAAGTCGTCGCTGGAAGCAATCACAGGAGTGTGCTCCCCAAAAACCTGATCGCCCCTCTCCCGTACAGGATCATGAAAGGCAGGGTTGGAGGACTGCTATCCCTTCTCGTGGTGCACGCCGGAAGGAGGGCTGGAGAAGAATTGTGTGGCTGCGCTAAGATCGGGAACGGTGCGAAACCATATGATATAGCGGTGGCTAGGGTAGAGCATGTCAGGTTGGTCGTGTGAGTAAGACCAAGTATAATAGTAGGCCTTTGGCCCCCAAACCCCATGTCCAAGTCAATAATAGCCCCACCAAGGTTTGTGTCAAAAAAATGGAGTAATTAAGGCGTCTGTTAGTCCCTTTAGTATAAATACTATATCATTAATAATGGCCCCACCTTTTGTCTCACAAAGTATGTTGGGGCTCCTGCTACAACCGACTACAAGTTTACAATCTGCTTCTCTTCTCTCTCCTCTTCTCTCTCCTTCAACTAAGCACAAATACTATATTCAAATCCTTATAGCCTGCTTATGTCATCTAATTGTAGTACTTGCTCTAAAGTTACTCTCCACTGTGTAGTCTAAAATGCCGGGCGTGCAGCGGGCGGTGCCCTCGGTCGGTGCGCCGCTTCAACAGCGGAAGCAGTGAAAGGTCGCGTCGCCCTGACTTGCCATCAATGTGGAGCGGCGGGCTCTGCTGGCGCTGGGCGGGAAGCGCGCGGGGGAGGGGGGAGGGCTTTTTGTTGGGACAAGAAGGTGAGAAGCCAACTTGGGATCAGTTCGGACGGGGAAATATCATGTGCTCCCATACTCTGCATATGACACTAGTCTATGTTACTACTACCTCCTTTCCGGTTTATAGAGATGTTGGGCCAAGAAGTAGTAGAGGCGACTGGGGACGCACCACGTTGTGGGCACTCCGTACGTGCTTGGGTGCGTGCAGCGGGCGTGTTTTTCCATTGGTGCTATCTCTAAGGCCGAGGTTGCGGTTGTCTTCGTCTCCGACTAGTCATTGAGCAACGATGGAAAAGAGGTGCTGCAAGATATGCGTAGGCACCATTATGTGCGAGCTTCGTCGTAGCACGACGAACCGGACGTCGCCGCAGATGGCACATGCCTCCATGCAGCCGAGTGTGTGCGCATGCATGTGTTATTCACATGCATTCTGCGGTCGAGTGTGTATGCATGCACGTGTTGTGTACTCCTATGTGCGTTGCGTGCTCCATGTTGTGCGTGTATGTGCATGAGTTGGATCGGATGGAGTTAGTGCGTTGGCGTGTGTACACGTGTGGCTGCATGCGTCCTGTACATGTGTGGCTTGTTGCATGGTTATCAATATAAACTACTCCCTCCATTCACTTTTGTAAGTCGTTTCACACAACTTAAAATGAATTGTTTTGCACATTGTTTGAAATGCCTTCAAGGTCTTATAAAAGTGAATAGAGGGAGTATAAAACATCTTCAACTTAGCATCCTGATGTATCGTTTCTAGTGGTTACCGAAGAGTTCATGTTCTTTTATTTGTTTATAGGTGGGCAGGCGGCAAAAAACAAGGGAAAATGTGCAAGGTTCCTTGCAGACGCTCCACCGCGAGGTTCCTTGCTCCTTATAGGTCGTCGGGAATCTATGTTCTTCAACTCTTTTCTTTTACGTGAGCTTTGTTCATCCTTTTCCCAACACACGAGACATCTAGCACCAAGGTGCACGTGTCATGCAAGAAAATGGAGATAATCAGATAAGCAGTGCATAAGTGAGTCGTGCACTTCGATGGCACCTACTACTATGCAATATTGTTTCTCCTCGATGGCACGTGAATAGTGCACATACTCAATGACAGAGCGCGGGATTGTAGCCATGACATGGTCAGCCCTTTTTTGGAGAGAGTCCGTACTAAATAACTTTGATGTGTCCCGTCAACTCGCAGAATAACGAGAAGCTTGATTACGCCTTCTCCCTTGCCAATGCGTGCGCGGTGGCTCGCAGCACGAGGAGTGGGAGTAACATAAGTAGTGGTACCTCCTTTTTTATTCTAGAAACAACCACATGCTAACATCGAGGTGCTTGTTACGTAGAACAAATTTCCTAGAGTCCGTGCTCAGCCCTTCTCTATCTCTCTTCTCAGCCAACCAGCAGACGCGTGGAGCCCATCATCTGTTTTCTCATATGCGGTCCCACATGTCGGTGAAAACGCAAGATGACCCACAAACCTGCACATCTTTCACCTCGACGTGCTGGTCATGAAAAACAAATCCAATAAAGATCTTCGGTGGCCGCTTTTGGAGTTACTCAAGAGTAGTAAGATTCTATTTACAGTTTAACCCAAGATGCACATCACGAGGCTTCAACTACCACTCTATTTTCTTGCATGACACGATCTGGATGCTAGATGTCCCACGTGTCGGCAAAAGGAGGAAGAACCCGACCAAATCTTGGGTTATGCTCTCGGATTAGACTAGTTGTGCTAACTTAAAAAAATTATTGTGTACTCCCTCCGTTTCTAAATGTAAGTCTTTGTAGAGATTCCACTATAAACCGCATATGGATGTATATAGATGCATTTTAAGTTTAGATTCATTCATTTTGCTCCGTATGTAGTCCACCTAGTGGAATCACTACAAAGACTTATATTTTGGAACGGAGGGAGTAGAATGGATGCAAGTTTTGGTATTGGGAAGAAGAGCATGGCCATCGCATCCGAGAAATGGCCTAGACACGACCCCATTGCCCTACCAAAACGGACAGAATCCGGGCAAAACGGAGGTTTGTTTGTGGTCGTGCGTTGGAGTTGGCCTTACAAGTGGGACCGCAGTTGAGGAAACCGACTATCGGCAAACCCCCACCTCGCCCGCCTAGCAATGGCTGAGTTAGAGAAATGACGAGGTTGAAGAGATTGTTGTAGCACAGACTCCAAGAAATATGGTGTCAGATGGAATTCGTGTTGGTGGCGTGTGCCATACTCCTGGACGTGAATGCTTTTTCTAGCGCATGCCATCCTACTACTCCTACTACTTATATAGTAGTAGTATCGAGGATTCGAGGTGCTGGTTACGTACAGCGAACACATTAACATATGGCCCACCTCACACTGTGGCCAAAATTCCTGGAGTCTGTGCTAGGTTGAAAAGTGTTCTTCGTGAGGGTGGGTGGCTGGTCTCAAGTTTAAAACTTGTTGTATTACGTATACGTAGACGTAGAGATAGTGCAACAGTTCTGAAAGTTTGAACCCAAACATCAGAATGCAATTTCTACTAGGCTCATCCGAGGACCTAGGATGATGGGATTCGAAGCTACAGTAAAAACACCCGCCCGACGCGCGAAGCATGTGAAGCAAGTACAAATAGTGTACTACTATTGTTGATTGGCCTCATCTGATAACCTATTGCAATGCACGTACAATTATGTATTCAGAAAATATTTTTTTGCCTCGTCGCAGCACTCACTCAGAAAAGTGACTCGAAAGCCATTCATAAATTTAGTAAGTTTATCACAGGCATATCATTTTATTACATACAACAGGTCATCAACCCACGACAACAACGAGGATACATTATAAATGCTAAATTTTTCATCACACAACAAATAACGAGCAATGAAATGAACTTCAACTCAACCAATCCTCGGCGTTGGAAATGCTTGCTTTGAACCACAAGTGATTCTCTGGGAAGGGCCATCTATTGTCAATCTCGAGACCAACGCAGGACTGATCATCCAGGCTGAACCGTCCTACTATATCAGTACCAGGGTAGGGAACCATTGAAATGTCCGAGGTATAGATATAGTTGCTTCTAATAAATGGTACTAGTAATGTTGTGTCAACGGCAGTTGGATCGCCTCTCACCATCATTAGATAGTTTTGTCCAAGGAAGAGCGAGTTTTCTCCAAGACTACCAATACTGTACCAGGGAGAAGGTGTTGGCGCTGGCACACTAGTATCCATCCCGAATACCATGCAACGGGTGTTGGAATAGGTACGGAGAGTGCGACCATGGGAGACAACACCTGCTTCCTTAGTAGTAACATCAGCAGTGGGCTATATACAGACAAGAAGGGGTGATCCATCGGAGTAAGTTGCCAGGCGCCACTGATTATATGGGCCCTGCTCGTCCTCATGCTCGTGATCATCACCATCGTCATCTCCCTCTTGGTTATAAAAATTTTCAAGTATAGGTGGTGGAATGTTCACAGGACCTTGGAAACACAAGAAGGTTGAATTAGTAAAGGGAAACTTGCTAGCCCGCATGCATGTGGATGAAACAATTATAATTACGATGGAAGACAAACGTACCGAAACTACGAGGATCCCATGCAAAAACAGTGCCATGAGTGGTGGAAGCAAACACAAGACCCTCGTATTGAATTCTATCACAGTACCCATCAGTGTATAGAAACTGATTTTTGAGCAATATCCATCGAGTCGAACCAGGAAGGACGGGAACAAGCTTGTCGAAGATAGCAACAACTTCATAGTTCTTGTAATTCCAAGAGCGGTTGGGAACTCGACTAATTGCTATCTTCTGTAGAAGACATTCACCATGATCGTATTTGAACATGCCTAGAATACCGGTGTGCTCAACCTCTGGGCAGTCTGCTGAGATTTTTGGAAGTGGAACGCGGTGACGAGTGTACACATTCAGAAGTTCCCACTCGCAGTTGTACCCAATATAAACAACCCAATCTCCATTTGTGCCTGCCCAAGCCTTGCCCTCAAGCGATGGCATCTTAACATCACACGTATCATTATCAAGCGGCATCAACTTGCACAAGGCGAGGCCTCCATCGTCCCGGCGCCAGTCAGCAGGGTCACAACGAAGAAGATAGGGGAGATCAAACTGCTCCTGGACCCTTGGGTTCCTTGTAATGATGTTATTAGTTGAGTCGAGAATGGTCTTGAATGAACCTTCCATGCTAGCCGAGGTGATGACGTCGCACCGATCAATGAGTTCCTCCACCACGTCATCTTTCAGATCAGGGCAAGAATAACGGGGTCGTTTCTGGCCTGTTCCCTCCATGGAGAAGACGATTGAACAATGGCAGAAGGAAGGGTGAAGGCAAATGGAGGAGGGAGGAAGAGCATGCGACAACAGTTTCAAATCAAGAGGGAAAGGCGAAGAGTCGGTGGACGGTTGCCACTTTGCCACGGTACACGAAAAGGTGCCCTGGACTACACGTCTGTTTGGAAATACTAGTAGAAAAGGACTCGCCGTCGTCTCACTGACATGTTGGAACGGGACCACATGTCAACAAAATATGGTGTGTAATTTCTCGTGCAAAATGTGATCTGGCCGTGTTGGCCCAAGGTGCCGCATTAGTTATCGACCTTTTTTTTAAATACAATCTGAATGGATAGCTCATGTGGTCATCACATGTGAGCGGATATGTAGGTGGGCTAGGTGGGCAGGCGGTTGAGCAGGCGGCAACAATCTGAGTGCTAAAAGAGTTGATCCAATGCTTCGTTTCGTTTGGATTTTCCAACTATGACCATTGGATAGAGTAAATCAATGGCTTACGTTCAAAGTTATTCTCATACTATAGAAGTTTTTATTCAGTTGTTGTGCTGCTACCGTCCGATATTCGCGTGTGGTTGTTTCTAGAGTAAATAAAGGAGGTACTAGTACTTACTGTGGGAAAGGTGAAGTAATGGTTGATTCACCCGAGCAACTTATTATACTGTGGGAATATGGGAGTACTAACAGATTCAAAGAACAAATAAATGATGGTTGCTTCGTCTGAGCAACTTACTATGGCGAAGGTGGGGCTCTGTGATTTAACTGCTCACTAGTCATTACTACTGCGGTGCAACGACCGGGGTGAATCTTTTCCTGCTGTTGTGTTGTGCACTCAATATTGCTACATGGCAGGTGGGGCCGGATGAAGGATGTCAAACATGTCGGCGAAACGAAGTTGAATTGTTTCTGGCATTGCTATCAATCCTTTAGGATTTGTTTATATGTATGCATAATTTTAATGAAATTGTACTGTGATGCTATGAAGGTTTCAACTTTGGTTCCCGTAGGAAAAGAAATGGTTTCAACTTAGCATTCATGTGTCTTGCCTCAAGATTATCTCGTTACAACATTCCATCAAATACAAATGAAACTACCATGGCTGCAAATGCATCTCAATGGTTCATAGATCAGCACCAATATTCACATCACAACTGAAGACAAGGTTGTGAGAAGGTGTACAAATAAAGAAAAATATATAATTGATCGATGTTGTTCGTAGGCATGGCTCCATTTCCATGGCACAGTGTTCATTGCTTGGCAGCTAAATTCACCCAGCTCTGTAGCCAAAAAAGAGGTGTATGGAGGACACCACAATCCGATCATTTTGTGCAGCTCCACTAAAATCGAGCGGACCATCCCTGTTTGCAAAGATATCCAGTCAGTGTGATTACAATAATAGTGGAATTAGATGATGAAACATAACACACACAAATAGAAGCCGATCACCTCTACGATCTCTCTTTAGGACTAACTTCTTGTTGGAGAAGATTAGGCACGGAGTTGGATAAGGAGGATAGCAAAACCAATCTCCCTTTCTGTAGTCCCACAGAAATCTAAAAACGTTGCCCGTGTGACATTTTGGCGGAACTACAAAAAACACTCTTTAAGAAAAAGTGATTTGTGCAGTTCACCAAAAGGTCGCAATAGCAACGAGGTGAAAATGGATAGCCCTGTTTGCAAAAGGAGGTAGAAAGGAAACAATTATTTCCCAATAACACGAGTTGAAGACACATACGCCGACAAAAAAGAAGCAGATTCCATGTAATAAGGGAAAGATATTACATGCTGGTTTATCAAAAACGGTTTGAGGACGAGATTGCAAGATGGAAAGTACGCCGGCCGAGATACGATTTAAGCAAACAACTAAACAAGTTCCCCATGCAGCAACGTGGGAAGATGGGCAGTGGAGCAAGGTCGGAGGAAGCTGTACCTGAGGGTCATCGGGATGTTACTAGGAGGGTGCCGGCGGCCGGGATCTGCCCATAACGCGGCAGCGAGCAAGTGGCAAAGGCCCTACCGCGCCGGAGCTTGGTTAGAGAGAACGGCGGGTGAAGGTCCTGGATTAATGGGTCCTCGGACAGCCGGACTATATACTTTGGCCGGACTATTGGACTATGAAGATACAAGATAGAAGACTTCGTCCCGTGTTCGGATGGGACTCTCCTTTGCGTGGAAGGCAAGCTTGGTGATTCGGATATGTAGATTTCCTTCTCTGTAACCGACTCTATGTAAACCTAGCCCCCTCCGGTGTCTATATAAACCGGAAGGTTTAGTCCGTAGGACGGAGAACAACAATCATAATCATAGGCTAGCTTCTAGGGTTAGCCTCATAGATCTCGTGGTAGATCAACTCTTGTAATAATCATATCATCAAGATCAATCTAGCAGGAAGTAGAGTATTACCTCCATAGAGAGGGCCCGAACCTGGGTAAACATCGTGTCCCCCACCTCTTGGTACCATTAGCCTTAGACGCACAGTTCGGGACCCCCTACCCGAGATCCACCGGTTTTGACACCGACATTGGTGCTTTCATTGAGAGTTCAAATGTGTCATCACCATAAGGCTTGATGGCTCATTTAATCATCTACAGCGATGCGATCCAGGGTGAGGTTTTCCTCCCCGGACAAGTCTTCGTATTCGGCGGCTTCGCACTGCGGGCCAACTCGCTTGGCCATCTAGAGCAGATCGATAGCTACGCCCCTGGCCATCAGGTCAGGTTTGAAAACCTGAATTACACTACCGACATCCGCGGAGACTTGATCTTTGACGGATTCGAGCCCATGACAGGTGCGCCCTACGACCGCGATGAGCATGACTTAGATGTTCCATCGGATGGCGATTAGGAGATCACAACTTCGGCTTCCCTGGCTCTAAATCTGGAGCAGATTGTGCCGTCCGTGGACGAGGGGCTGGACCCCACCATGGAAGCCTCATACTCTACGGCGTTGGAGCCAAACACAGATTCAACCTCTATCAAGGCCTGTGTCTTCGGACCCCCAGACTCATCTCCGGATACGGGTTCCGAACCGCGTGTGTCCGCGCCCTCGAAACGGATTGGGCGCTGATCTTGGAGTTTACCTCCGCAAACATCTTTCAGCACTCGCCCTTGGGCAAAGTGTTAAATTCATTAAGTTCTCTCTCCTTGACAGGAGATTCTTGGCCGAACTATGTCCGGCTGGAATGGGAAACGGGCGACAAAGAACTTCACTTCCCACCCACCACCCACTTGATAGCCACTGTCGACGACTTGACTGACATGCTCGACTTTGACTCCGAAGACATCGACGGTATGGATGACGATGCGGGAAAAGAAGAGGAACCACCGCCCACAGGGTGATGGACAGCCACCTCGTCATATGACATTTACATGGTGGATACCCCCAAAGAAGATAATGGCGAGGAAAAAAAGGATACAGGTGAGGATAAACCTCTCGAGAAGCAGCCGAAGCACCGACGTCAGCGGCGCCACTCTAAACTACACCGTGGTAAAAATAGCAATACAGGCACATGAGATAATACCCCGGACAACGCTGAAAACAATGAAAAACCCGAAGACCCAGCCATGAAGCAGGACAAGCAGGGAGACGGCGAACACAGTTCGGGGCCTCTGTCTGACCAGAGCGATGCCGAAGACGCCACTTATCAACATGTCTCCGAAGAAGAGGATAGTTCGGATGACGACACATTCATCATCCCTGAGAGACAAGTGAAGCGAGAACGCCTCCAGCAGAGACTTATCGCCAATCCTAGGAGCTTGAATAAGCAGAAGCAACGGCTTAAAGCCGCACAGGATATGCTAGATGACAAGTGGAATGAAGTGCTCGACACTAAGGAAAAATATGGCAGTAATCGCCAAACAAAGAGCTATCCCAAACGTAAATTGTTGCCTAAATTCGACGATGAGGCTATAGCGCCCATACCACCGAATAATCGTACGGACGACCAATTGGACCAACCACCTCGTGGTCGAGACAGAGCAGCTAATAAGGCCGCACACAAATCCGCACCCCCACTCCATAAAGAAAGGGAGGTAGCGACCCAGAACAAGCAACACGATTTACGTGAACACTTGGATAGAAGGGCTGGAATAACAAGGTCCATCTACGGATCTCGAGTCCACCAAAACAAATATGTCGTCCGCTCTCCAGTTCGGAACCAACATCGA
Organism: Triticum aestivum; assembly: GCF_018294505.1. Lineage (NCBI taxonomy): Eukaryota > Viridiplantae > Streptophyta > Magnoliopsida > Poales > Poaceae > Triticum > Triticum aestivum. The sequence continues at coordinate 530,790,091 of NC_057804.1, read as the reverse complement.
ACACTACAACCGTCAGACTCACTCCACGGCATAACCAAATACAGGGGCGCGGCGCACCCCTGTGCTTCACCGATGAGGTGCTAGATCATGAATTTCAAGCAGGGTTTAAACCCGTAAACATCGAGGCATACGACGGAACGACAGACCCTGCGATCTGGATAGAGGACTCTATTCTTCACATCCATATGGCACGCGGAGATGATCTCCATGCCATCAAATACTTACCCCTCAAGCTCAAGGGACCAGCTCGGCACTGGCTGAAAAGCCTCCCCGAAAATTCTATAAGAAGCTGGGAGGAGCTCGAGGACGCTTTCAGGGAAAATTTTCAAGGGACCTATGTCCGACCTTCGGACGCAGATGATCTAAGTCATATAACCAAACAGCTCGGAGAGTCCGCCTGTAAGCTCTGGAACAGATTTCTGACCAAGAAAAACCAAATCATCGACTGTCCAGATACCGAAGCCTTAGCATCTTTCAAACACAGTATCCGGGACGAATGGCTTGCCAGACACCTCGGCCAAAAAAAGCCCAGGACAATGGCAACCCTAACCACCCTCATGATCCCCTTTTGTGCAGGCGAGGATAGCTGGTTGGCCCATAGCAGCGCCAGCGATCCAGGCACATCCGCAATCAGGGATGGCAACGGAAAACCACAACCCAATAAAAACAAACGTCAAAACAATGAAGACAACCCAGAAAATACTGCGGTAAACGCCAGATTCAGGGGCTCCAAACCCGTTCAACGGAAAAAGTCATTCAAAGGCAGCCGAGAAGGTCCATCCAGCTTAGACAAAATTCTTGACAAGACCTGCCAGATTCATGGGACCCCCGATAAGCCAGCTAATCACACCAACAGAGAATGTTAGGTCTTTAAACAGGCCAGCAAGCTCAATGCCGAACACAAGGGGAAGGGATCGCTAAGTGAAGACGACGACGAATCCCGCCAGTCGAACACAGGTGGACAAAAAAATTCCCACCGGAGGTTAAAACAGTGAACATGATTTACGTCACTCATATCCCAAAAAGGGAGTGCAAACACGCACTCCGAGACGTATACGCTATAGAGCCTGTCATCCCCAAATTCAACCCATGGTCGGCCTGTCCGATCACCTTTGATCACAGGGATCATCCGACTAGTATTCGTCGCGAGGGCTCGGCTGCCTTAGTGCTCGACCCGATAATCAATGGATACCACCTCACCCGAGTCCTCATGGACGGCGGCAGTAGTCTCAGTCTGATATATCAGGACACTGTCCGCAAGATGGGGATAGACCCATCAAGAATTAAGCAAAGCAGCACTACCTTTAAAGGAGTGATATCAGGCGCAGAGGCCCGCAGCAGTGGCTCCCTGACATTGGAAGTTGTATTCGGTTCTCTCGATAACTTTCGAAGCAAAGAACTAATCTTCGATATTGCTCTGTTTCGTAGCGGCTACCATGCATTACTGGGAAGAACGGCATTCGCCCGCTTCAATGCAGTCCCACATTACGCTTATCTCAAACTTAAGATGCCCGGCCCACGTGGCGTCATCACAATCAGCAGAAACACGGAGCGTTCCCTTTGAACGGAAGAATACATCGCGGCTTTAACAGCCGAATCATGGAGCGACCTCTACAAAACTAGCAACTCATCGGTTCTCGAGACCGCGGACACAGTTAGACGTGTTCGACGCACACCTAGGTTCAGCAGCTCAGATAAACCTGAGCTTGATTAGCGGCTATACTCCCACAAGAAGACTTTACATGTCTCCCCGTATATGTAAAATAGGGCTTCAAAACCCCCTGTGTGGTGTGTGGGGCCGCACGTATATAAAAGGTCCATAGTTCGGCTTGACCCTATTCGGACTCAAAAATTATATCTTCGGGGTTCTTTAAAACAAACCAATCCTACTTACGATCAAACCAGATCCGGTCACCTAGTTCTTCCTTTGTTTCAGGTGACCATTACTATTTACCCTCAAGGACTCAGCCGCAATGGAGATAAAGGTGCAAACGTGCAGCAGGGCCCCGTTCTAAGGTTTCTTTTTAGATTAAGGCCCTGCATAAACCTTTTTTACTATCTTTTGTTGTTTTCATATCCTCCTGGCTCTTAAAATGACCCACAAGGATGTCGGCATTATCGTCACGCCGAATAGACCTGTAACTTGAAATCTAGGGTTTTTACCAAGGGCTGTCATTCAGCCCGGTATATATGTAAAGACCAAATACCTTCGGGAGTGTTCCACGTCGCGAATTTGGCCTTATATGCATCAGCTCCGAATCATGTCTTTGGTCAAATGTTGGGTTTGCCCAGCTCTAGCATTTTGCTACCTTACGTTCCGCACCATCGACTAAGGAAGCATGGGGAGAACTACTGCGATTGTGCCCTAGTTCATCCGTACGAGCACCTCAGTAGAGAAAGCCGAAAATGGACTGTCATGATACAGTGAGAGACTGGTCAACCACTCGATGACCCAATGGAATCCTCGAGATTCCTCCGCATTAACAAAGGACCATTTTTCGGTCACGTATGTAAATGCACCATTTTCGGATAGAACACGGACATACCAGGGGCTATATAGTAGCTCCACCATCAAACTCCTATGGCTAAGTGAAAGTGTTAAAGCTTTATAGTCCGATTGCCTGGTTCGCCACACTATCACCTCCTCAAATGGACCAAGACGTTGGATCAAGTGTGACTACATGCTTTTTTCCGAGCACCCACGCGTTATTAGCAAAGGGGTTGAAGCCGACGACTACAATCTTTCAGGTCATATACATATATACATAAACGGCCACACAGGAGGCACTAAAATACTTTACGGGCAAAAGTATAAATATAGCCTTTATTATCAAAAGCATTGTCTTTACAAATTCACACACATATCATTTGAACATGATAGTCTTCGAGCACTAAGCCTCTATCAAGCGGGCACCCTCTAAGGCCTCTTCAAAATAGTGCTTCAGCAGGTCTTGGCCTCCGGTCGGACCACGTGTTGCAACACTGGTGGCCTCCATTCTCGCCCAGTACATTTTAGCGCGGGCAAGGGCCATCCGCACACCGTCTATGCGTGCCGACCGCTTGATAGTGGCGATATGCGGCACAGCACGAATAAATTGTTTCACCAAACCAAAATAACTACCCGGGCTTGGTTCCCCCGGCCACAAGCAGTCCACGACAGCCTTCATGGCAAGTCCGGATAACCTACGGAGCTCTGCCCATTCGGCCATCTGCTCGTTTAACAGCAGCGGGCGCTTTGGTGTGCTGAACTGTGACCAGAACAATCTTTCCACTTCATGATCTTCTTGGTCCTGGAAGAATTGTGTCGCATCAGCAGCACTCTTTGACAAGTCCAAATACGCGTCGTGACAACTCCACATTTGATCAAGAGGGGCATACTTCAGATCGCCGAACTTAGTTCACAATAAAAATGGCTTCCCAGCCGCGATCTCGCCGGCTTGCCGGAGCTCCTCCCGAGCTTCTCTGATCTCAGGTCGAGTCTCTTTTTCCGTCTGCAAGGCCTTTTTCAGGTCCTCCATTTTTTTCTTGGCTCTCCTTCTGCAGCAGCTCATAACGGTTAGCGGCATCCTTCAGCTCAAGAGCCATATTGGCTATTTTTTCCTCACTTTGGCAATGAGCAGCCTGTTCGGCCTTCAATTCACTCACTTCCTTTTCAGCAGCCGCGCCGCTTGCTCTGGCTTGCTCCTTAGCACGCGCAAGCTCAGCCCGAAGAGTCTCCACGGCGGCTGCACCATCTGCAGACAAAGCATATTGTAAGTCCCAGTGTCATACTGTAATAAAAACTTACTAACCGCCCATGAAGAGTCTCCACGGGGGCTGCACCATCTCCAAGACGCTTATTCACGAGTGTGATGTCCTCATCCGCCACATTAAGTTGCCGCTTCAATTCGGCAAAATCAGCAGCCTGCGCATTGCTCGGGGCTATAGCTGCCTGCGTACAAAATTGGTAGTCCTTTCCTGAGATTATGAACATTTTTTTATCCTCTGATCGCTCCATTCGGATAGCAACCAGAGTCTCAGGGGCTACTATCTACACATAGTGCAACTTGCGTTCTGCAATAGAAAAATAACAAAAATAGCCATTTTATGTACCCCGAAGCCTCTTAACGGGCTCATAAAGGCTTCATCAAGTCCACTTTTTGCGGACGAAATTCTTTTAATCACCGTACCCATTAAGGTATGATGTTCCTTTGAAACAGGCGCTTACCACAGAAGACCCATCAACGTATCGGGCTGAGCATCAGACAGTCCGGGGTTCTTGTCTTCGGCCTCCCTAGGAGCCGAACTCCCCGGACCTCGGGCGGCCGAAGATTCACCTTCTGGCCGCATCCTCCTTTGGGGATCAGGAGAGATCCTCCGAGATGACACTTCGGGGTCGTCCTCCTTGTGGGCGGGGGAGTATGAGGAGGCGTCTCGCTCTCCATCATCTCCGGAAGACGATCCCCCGAGGACGAAGATTGCAGCGAGGCTATAGGCCGAGCTGCCAAACATATGTTTCAGATGTTACTATCATAAATGGGAGAAGGACATGGAATGCTTACAGAGCACCTTTGTTCACTTACGTCTTGGCTAGCGGCTGGTCCCCTCGAGGGCGCTGTTCGGCAATGTTGCTCCCTGGGACACGCCCCCCTGACAAGGATTTATTCCCTTGCTTGGAGGCCTCCACCTTCAAGTCTTTGGGGGCGGCCCTTTTATTCCCATGGGGGGGAGGGAGGGAATATTTGATTCTCCTCTCCGTTTGCTCTCCGACACGGGAGTTCCAATTTCTTCGGATACAGTATGTAATGTACCGCCGGTGCGGAGGCCACTTTTGACCTCCCTGCTCCTCTCCTTGTCTTCCCCCGATGGCACTTGATGTGGTGCGCGAGCCAGCATCCTGGTTAACACCGGATCCGCTGAGTCTTTGGGAAGAGGCGTCGAACACCTGATCCGCTCTGTCTTCTGTATCCAACCCTGGCCGAAGACGTATTTCTCAGGATAACATTATGATAAATACAATGACAGCATGTTCGGTTACGGGGTACTCACCGGGGTGTCTGGGTGGTTGCAGTCAAGACCTGCGTCTTCCGTGGTGTACGGACACTTTATTCGTGATCTGAAGAATGATTTATACATCCCTTCGAGCATCATGTCGAAGAATTGCTGAACGGTTCGCGGTCCTTCCGGATTGAACTCCTATATATGGAGAGGTCGTCGTTGGCATGGCAGGACCAGTCGAACAAGCATTACCTGAATTACCTTTACAAGACCAATATCCTTCTCAATAAGATCTCGAATGCAGCTTTGTAGCGTCCGTACATCGTCAGTCGACCCCCAGTCCATCCCCTTGTTGACCCATGACGCAAGCTGTGGTGGAGGGCCGGAGCAGAAGGCAGGAGCAGCCGCCCACTTTTTTCCTCGGGGAGCTGTGATGTAAAACCACTCCCGTTGCCACAAGTCAGAAACCTCTGGGAAGGAACCCTTTGGCCATAAAGTGTTGGCGCATTTGCTTATTCTAGCCCCTCCGCACTCCGTGTGTTTCCCGTCAATCATCTTCGGTGTTACATTAAAGGTTTTTAGCCATAAGCCGAAGTGCAGAACAATGTGGAGGAAGGCCTCGCACACGATGATGAAGGATGAGATGTGAAGGAAGGAATGCGGAGCTAGATCATGAAAATCTAGCCCGTAATAAAACATGTGCCCTCTAACGAAGGGATGAAGACTAAGGCCTAGCCCTCGGAGGAAGTGGGAGATGAACACAATACTCTCGTCCGACTTGGGAGTAGGAATGACCTGACCTTGAGCAGAAGCATGTGGGGAATCTCCGCTTTCAAGTACCTCGCCCCCTAAGCTTCTTGATATCCTCCTCTATGACGGAGGAGGCCATCCACCGGCCTTGAAGGCTGGATCCGGACATGGTCGGAAGCTTGGAGCGTTTTTGCTGGTGCCTTGGGTGTTGGAACTAGAGTTAGGAGAAGGAGGGGATTAAGCGTAGAGGGAAAAGACATGCCGTGATATCTTTATAAAGAGGATGAATACCAAGCGTCCACGTGTGGCCTTTTCGGAACTTACCTATTCTCAAGGAATCCTATCCATGGAACGGTTGGGTTACCCGCGTCCGTATTGATGAGAATCCCGTAATAAGGGGACACGATCTCTGCTTCGACAAGACGTGCCAATAAAGCTGCCTCGTGAAACATGTTGTGGCAGGCTGATAAAATGGTTCGGGTAAAATTGGGCCATGTTGTGATGTCACGCTATGAATAAACTGTCAGCAGATTAGATCCGTGATGTATTATACTCTCCACGGTGGTACGTGGAATTTGTTTTTGCAGAGCCGGATGCGATTCTTGTGTTCAAGATCTACCTTGGAGTATTCGAAGAAGGAACCCGCCTTGCAATGCCGAAGACAATCTGCGCGTCGGACTCAATCGTCATTCAAGCCTGGTTCAGGGGCTACTAAGGGAGTCCTGGATTAAGGGGTCCTCGGAAAGCCAGACTACATACTTTGGTCGTACTGTTGGACTATGAAGATAAAAGATAGAAGACTTCTTCCCGTGTCCGGATGGGACTCTCCTTTGTGTGGAAGGCAAGCTTGGCGATTCGGATATGTAGATTTCCTTCTCTGTAACCGACTCTGTGTAACCCTAGCCCCCTCCGATGTCTATATAAACCGGAGGGTTTAGTCCATAGGACGGAGAACAATAATAATAATCATAGGCTAGCTTCTAGGGTTAGCCTCATAGATCTCGTGGTAGATCAACTCTTGTAATACTCATATCATCAAGATCAATCTAGCAGGAAGTAGGGTATTACCTCCATAGAGAGGGCCTGAACCTGGGTAAACATCGTGTCCCCCGCCTCCTGTTACCATTAGCCTTATACACACAGGTCGGGACCCCCTACCCGAGAGCCGCCGGTTTTGACACCGACAACGTGTACCACAGATTGGGAAGTGCTGCCTCAACACCGTCGAACAGAGAGACGATGCACATCCTCCCTTTTCATCGGCGGATGGGATGCGGCCGGATCACTGACCAACGCTGAGAGAGAGAGGCCACCGCCACCTTGTGTGAGATGGTGTGGCGAGAGACAAACCCATTTTTCCATTTTCCCCATGGCAATCGTTTTATATTGTGTACGTGACCTTGAGGAATATATAAATTTATTTAATACTAACGCGTCAAGTCAAACTTCCTTCCGTCTAGGCGTGGTACCCGACCCTCCTTCGAGTAAACATCTGCTACACGCGTCAAATTATCACGTGGGCTGCCTTTTCATACAGAAACAAACTCCACAGTGTACCCGCGCGGGTGTGGCCGGGAACGAGACGTGAGTATGTGCGTCCTGCGTGCACCTCTTCTTTAGGTGCAGGTACGTACGTGGGTGGGTGTGAGAGAGATGGTTTGTGCGAAATAGAGGCAATGTGTTGATGACATCTCAAACAGCAAAACATAACATATGCAATGTGTGTGAAACGGAGTCATGGACGTGAGATATCGATAGAATTGAAAACAGGGATGAAGTGTGTGGCTGCGCGATCGATAAAGAGTGCCATCGAATTTGTATTTGCCCACTTCAAATATACAGGGTGGCTAGCCTACTAGAATTTGAGAGGGCAGAGGTGCAGTTTTTCTCCGTGGCATGGATACCTACCTACAACGTTCGACTATCGGTGTGTGTGGGGGGGAGGGGGCAGAGACCGATCGACTAGTATATGTGTGCGGAAGGAGAGAGACCTAGCTATGTATTGAGGGAGATCGGTCGGCATCCATGGATATGTGTAGCACAGGAATAAGGTTGGGAGAAAGACAAAGGTAGCGCGTCGGAGGGTTGGTGGTGGAGTGGCGTCTCAAAAATGATGGGAGAGGCCTGCTAGACAAACAGAGGGTACGAGTGCAATATCAATAAGAGATGGTGGGGGTGTCTGTCTGTCTATGCACATGCGTGTGAGAGACGGGTCGGGAGGTATGCAAGGATGATAAGGGGAGACGATATGGTTGTGGTAAGCATACGTAACTACATAGGAAGATCAACCGTCGTGTGTCTGAGAAAGGGAGAGACATAACTAGCGAGGTAAGTGTATTGGTGCATGGGGAAAACGAATTATAGTCGACCTGGCTATATGTAGGGAGATCAGTATGTATACACACCTGCATGTGTTAGAAGCAAATAAGGCCCAGAGAGATAGACAGGGGGAGAGGGGTGCGGCTAGGAGGTGGTGCGAGAGGCCTACCATGTCGAGGGGGAGGAGTGTGCGAGTATGATATCAATGAAAAGAGGGGCGGGACTGTGCACCTGCGTGGAACCATATTGGACATAGGGGGCATGGATGGTGAGAAGAGAAGAGGGGAAGTATATATGTGTTTGTGGTAGGCACACTTGGCTAGAGAGGTATATCGACCGATGTGTGCCGGAAAGAAGGAGATGGGGGCCTACACACACCACGGGTGGACGACCTAAAGAGAAATAACGAACATGCGCGATGGAGGGGACGCTAAGGGTGGGTGAGAGGGGGGCGGGCGTGTGCATGCACAATAGAAATTTAGCGCTAGCTAGCTACAAATAGAAGAGGATTGTGAAGGTGTAAAAGATGAACAAAGATCATAATTCATTATAAAAAAGTGGATACGGATACTTTAAGAAGATATCATAATGTAGAACATTGATTATAATTTGGGCTAATGTGTGGCTTTTGCAGCTTAGGTCTAAATACTTGTCATAATGTAGGGGGCGGGGCACTATACTTTGTGTGATAAACATGGTGTACGTATGGAACATGGTTTTGATTATGAATATATAGTTAGTACATCAAATGAACTATTATTTGGAATCAACATCAAGTGTATCCAAAAAACAGAATTCGAGTTCATGTAGTACACATAGTTCATATCTATCTCTATAGTAATCATGTGGTGTGTTATTAAGGTAATACACGAATGATGGTTGAATTTGGCAACAATCATGATTGTAGATTCTTATTGAAATAGAGAAACGAATTCAAATTTAGTTCGAATTGCAACGGTAGTATAGACATTTGGAATGCACTAAAATGTTGGTATGAGTAGGTTACATGCATTATACAGCAAGTGAAAAAATTTAATTGGACATAACATGGATTCATACTCTCTCCTTCCATCTATATAGGGCGTAATGCGTTTTTTAAGAATGCCTTTGACTATTGACAAGATTAATAGTACATGACATGCACAATGTGAAAATTATATCATTGAAAGCTCCTTTCATACACGAATTTAACGGTGTGCTTTGTGTAAGTTGCATGTCATATATTATTGCTCTAATATTTGGTCAAAGTTAGTATCAAAAAACGCATTAGTCCCTATTTAGATGGAAGGAGGGAGTAGCTTTGAATAGCATTTGTATAGTAAAACGGGGCAAGACTCTCTCTTTGTGTGGTGTGAATAGTTTTTTTTTCCTTTTCTTTTTGGTTGAGGGAAGTGTAAATTGATTTGGTACGTAAAAGTACAATATTACACGTTACGCTTGTCCCTAAAATTCAACCCGCGCCTTGTTGTATCCCGAAAATTCAAATATCGTGCTCCCAAAATTGGCGCCTTCACAACCCGCGCCTTGCTATCTTTACAACGCGCGTGAAAACTCCCTCCAGCTGCCAAACCCCGACACATGAAATCCCCCTTCTAACCCCGAGCCGCAAGGGCCGCTAGTTCAAATTGGTGGGGGGGTACTTTTGTAACACACCCTACATTTTGGACAAGCACGTCCCTAAGTCATGGTTCACCCCCTCCCATCGCCTCCTTTTCGCCATTCGAAATCCCAGGCTGCCATAACCTCTCCGCTCAAGCCGTGAAACCCCACCCTCCTCCGTCCGCCACCTCACCACTGCCCAGCTGGATCCTCTTCCCCGACGATATCTTCCACTGCAACAGCTCGACGTCCCTCGTCCACCTCCCCGGATGAGGATCCTCGTCCATCTCGTCATCCCGCCGGTTCAGCCGCCCCGTCCTCCACCTCCAATGAGCTTCTCTGATGATCGCCTCGTCTATCGCGACTGCTCCATCCCCACAGCATCGCCTTAACCTGCTCCACCGGAACCGCAGCATCCTCACCGACTCCTCGGACGAAGCCGAGGCCTACTCGGCGCCACGAAAGAGGTTGTACACTCATCGCATAACACCTTCTCCTTAACTCGACCTCCCAGCGCCACCGGTGCTCCATCCCGCACCCCATGGAGCGGCTACCTTGAAGCCAGCGCCGCGGGTGACATCTCCACGATGGCTCTCCCCAGTGCGAGGTCCCTTCAGCGGCGGCGTCCATACCAGCCGGATATGTTGCTGCTGCTCCGGCTCTCGCTCGCTCGCTTGCGCTGCTGCTGCTGCTTCGGCTCTCACTCGATCGCTCGCTCGCCCAGCTGTTGCTGCTCCGGCTCTCACTCGCTCGCTCGTGCTGCTGTTGCTGCTCTCCCCCTCGCTCGTGCTGCTGCTCTGCTCCGATTTAGCTACACTTCAGTCGACTGAATCGACTTTTGGGTCAGTCGATTTTCAGGGGGCGGGGGGCTCGCCGGAGTTAAGGAAGAACCACCCGCAGCGGGGACGGGGGCTCGCCGGAGAGGTACCCCAGTATCCATCTTAGAGATTAGGGTGGGGGTGGGGGCCTAGAGGGCTGGCCGGGGCGATGGTGGACCGGCGGTGGGTAGTTGTTTCAAGGCGGCGAGGCAGCGCTGGGGCCGGTGGTGGCTGGTGGCTCAGGGGGGTGCAGGTTGAAGATGAACTACATGCCCTCCCTAAACTACCTTTCAAGTGCCTCTCTGATACCATTGCGTTCAGTTTCGATAGTAACATTCATATTCCATAGTAAATTTCAGTTTGGACAGTTAAGTTCAGAGTCAACAGTTTTTACCTCATCTTTTGTAGTCAGGTGGTTTTTTGTGATGTAAATTTTACATCTATTTTACATCATCTATTGGAGATGCTATTAGAATCCAACTTGAGATCGATGATGTTTGCCTTGTGCTGCTTCAGACTTGATGTCTTACGGCTCACCGGAGCTGCTCCAACGACAGAACGGTCCATCACAACAGAGCAGTGCCCTGGACACCGTCTACAGATTCCTCAGATCTTCCTCCACACCTCTGACAGCCACCTCTGCCTCAACTGCTTCAGCGACCAACCCAATGATGCTGAGGTCGACACGGCTACGGCATAGAGGTTGTACACTTGTTGCATCACTTATTACTATACATTCATGTCGATCCATTAGGGCTATTTTGGTTCAACAGAAAAACATAGCAATAGGGAATTTTCCAATGGCACTCTACTATTCAAATATTCATGCATTTTGTTGAAAGGAATGAAGCAAAACATCCACCTGGACCTAGTTTTCAAAATCCTATACATGAAAACAAGACCAAGTGCATTAGTGGCAGAATAACATTCTAACTGTACACGCTTTCATATGGTTTCACTTTATTTTGGCCATGTTTCTTTGCATTCCTCTGCTCTTCCAATTCCTATAAACCAAACACCCAAGTTGACAGAAATCCTGTGTTTACAAATGCTCTGTTTACCATGTGCATTCCTATCCTATTCTGGTGTTTTGTATCCCTGCATTTTTAGAATCATGCAAGCCAAATGAGCCCTTATAGAATTACTTCAGTTACAGGTAGGTGTCGAAGGGAACTTTGTGTGGTTTATCCTGCTCTTGCCGCGACATCGTTCACCTCACCTGAGCTGCTCCATCGACAGAAGCATCCACCAAACCAGACATCACGACTCCTGACCATCTTTCGCCGCCTCAGATCTGCTTCCCTGCCGCCGGCACCCACCGCAACGGCATCACCATCATCGACTCAGCAGATGAACCTGAGGAGTACACGGGTCCACAAGAGAGGCCGCACTCTTTTGTTTCTGCTTATGTTATGCATTGCTTAAAATTACTTGCTACTTTCTCATCCTGTTCACCTCTTGGACTCCAAGTCAAGTCCAAATTAATGTTCAAACTTGAGTTCTAAATTAGTTCTGGGGCACATATCGAGGAAGCAATGAATAGTATCTCTGTCTAATATCTGGTTCACCTAGGGTATGCCTATGTTGTTCATCTTGGGTGGGGAACAAATAGTAAAGCAATCATCATCTGCCATTTTATTAAATTAAAGCAATCATCAGCCTGCTATCATTATTTTTGGATCCATCCACTAGTTGTTACCATCACTCTAAATTTCTGCATGCTCTCCTTACATAATCTCACCATATTTTTTTCGTATGCATGTCAGATATTGTACACAGTCATGCTGAACATGTAGAGAAAAAGAGATGAGTTTTGTGCGGCAATAAAATGTCATGCAGACATCGCTCCATGGTGGGTTCAATGGCAAACCCTCCCCACCCCTCTCCAGATTATAATCCAGAGGAAGATATCTGTTCTGAGGTGGATTCAGACGCTGCTGACCACTCCTATTTACCCCCAAGGTGTTTGCTCTACCTTGGCATGATGATGTTAGTCATATCATGCATATGTTGCCTTGGAGTGCCTACTTTTGACATCATATATGTCATCTGCATAGTTTAGACATGTTCTGTAATGTCACCTGTTTAGTTTCTATATCATATATGGGAATTATGCAGTCTCGTGTCTTTTAGCCAGCCATAATATATGTGAAATGTGCAATGCCATCCTGTTTAACCAGGCATCATATATTTGAATGATATCTTGCCCATCCTTTTCTTCATTACATTTCCATTTGTCGACAATGTTTGTACATTAAACTACTCTTCCTGTGAATCAGCCATTTGGGTGGGATATGGAAAAATCTGGAGTGAAAACAAGGCCTTCAGAGCAGACAGTGCTACCTGTTGAAGCAGATCTCTTGTTGGGTCCCGATAGCTCCTCGGAGATGGATTCAGAGATAGATGACCAGTCTTATTCCCCCACCGAGGTGTATGCTCTAACTTGGCATGGTTATACTGCTCATAGCATGCATATGGTGTCTTTCATTGCATAGTTTAGACATCATATACACAATATTCAACACCATGTTCTTAGTTTAGACATCATATCGAATGCCCTCTGTTTAGCATATAAATCACATATGTGAATTAAATGATGTGATCTTGATTACTTAGATAACATGTAGGTGAATTATGTCATGTGATCATGTTTAGTTATTCATCATATCTTTGAATTATGTTATGCTATGCTATCCAGTTTAGATAGACATCATATATGTGAAATTATGGCATGCTGTTCGTTTTAGTTAAACAATATACATGTCAACTATTTCATGCCCTCTTTTTTCCACACTATCTATTGCATCTGTCTCTCATACAATGTCTGTACATTCAACTATGTTTCCTGTTTATCAGCCATTTGAATTGGAGCGGGTGATGCCAGTATCTAGCGGACTAAAAACACGGTCTTCAAATAAAACAGTGCTAACTCTTAGTGGAGATAGCACCCCGGTTGTACATGCACGAGAACCAGCCCTACCACACATAACCCAAACTCTCGCAGATTGTACCCCTACTGCGATGGACAGACAACCAGCTTAACCCAATCTAACCCCAACCCCAGCAAATAGTAACCCAGTTCCTGTTGACACAGCACCATCTCCACCACAGAGCTCCAAAACAAGAGCAGTTAGTAAGGCAGCTCCAGTGTCCAAAGGGCCAGTACTACCACAGTGAACCCCAACTCCACCAGTTAGTACGCCTATTCCTATGGAGGAAACACAACCAGTTAGTCATAGTTTAGCATCTATCGCATTTGATGTTGTTAAATCGTATGTGCGTATCTTCCCATCTTGGAAATATTATATTGAAGATGAAGGAAAATGCCAGTTGCAGGTGTTTGTCCGGGAGTTATATGTAAGTAATGTTATTCAAGGCAATTACTTTGCTTTATCCCATACATCCTACCTCCATGATGGTTATAATACAGTAAATTTTCCCATTTTTCTCCATAGAGAAGGACCGATTTGGAAACTCAGGATGAGGTAACCTGTGCTAATACTTCTGCTATCTTCAAGAATGCTTGGTGGCAGTATCGGAATTACCTGAAGAAAATGTACTTCACCGACAAAGAAACTCATCAAATTCCCTTACGCTCTCCTGAGACACATTTACTGGACGATGACTGGGAACGCCTGCTTCTGTACTGGTCCCGAACCAAGAATGTGGTAAGGTCTATGAGCTCATTTTCTATTTTTAAGTACTATATTCTTGTGTCTTACTGTACTTTGTTCATGTAGAACAAGTGCCTAAACCTGAATAACAAATGTTCTAATTTAAGATTCCATTGCTATCATAGTTCAAAAAAGCGCTAGGCGTTAATTGTGCGTTTTGCCACCGCCTTGCACTTTACTGACCAAAGCACATGCTTATGCGCAGTTATCCATAGATTAAGCGTAGTTATGCGCAATGCATTTTGCCAACGCCTAGAGCCTAGGCACGCTTAAGCGCTCACTTAGGTGTGCCTTTTTTAACTATGATTGCTATCATGCATACTGCTTTGCTCTTGTATCACTGTATTTACTCAAACAAACATATTTTTAAATTGTAGGATCCAACCAAAACTCCAATGGCACAACAGGTATGTTCATGGATGTTTCTTTAATAGGTTTGCTCTTATCAATAGCTTTGTTGATTTCAATTTCAATTGTGTATAAAGTTGACTTCTCATATCATGCACATTACTAGCAACACAACAAAGCCAATAGTGTTATTGTACATGTAGACCCATGGTACCCATCTGAAATCTTGTCGTGTCGTGTAGTTTCCCACGCTTTGTATTCTTTCACTGCTGCTTTGTCTTGAACTGATATGATTTGAACCATGTCTCTATTTTGATTTGGCAAGACAATGCAGTGACCATAGGACATAGATATATGTTTGTTTGATGTTTTTATTATGTACTAGTACTTGGCAATAGAAGACTTGGTAGTGTAATCATGTCCACCTTACTAATGAACTGGTTCACCGAAATTAGTTTCATATACTAGTACATGCTAAACCTGTTATGTGTCTGCTTGTTTCTTCTTTTAGAATGCTGACAGAATATTGGGGAAGAGTGCCTTATTAAGCAATGGTAAAGGAAGTAATGCAGATAAGGTTCAGGATAGTGAGACATCCTTGTTGGTCTCCAACAAAGCTGATAAAACAGCTAAGGGAGACTATCTTGAAGACAGTGAGACAACCCCAAAGTCCTGTCTTGGTTTAGTGTTCGAGTTACTTGTCACTACCACTTGCACAAGCTATTCAAACTCACTGGGTTTCTTGAGTCTCAACTACAAGCTAAAAGACATCGATCAGCTGTGCTGCGACAAGAAGCGGAAGGACTACGGAAGTCCCTGGAGCATTTAGATGCATACTATCTGGTGCAACAGCAAGCGTTGGAGGATTTGAGCGCCAAATAGGACAAAGCTAATAAGCTTGCTAAGCTTATTGCCAGCATGGTGGATACCCAGGATAACGTTTCTTGAGCTCTTCTGAAGTTGTTTCAGTTATGCTCTTGTTTTGCTGCTGCGTTTATTTGCACTGGTGGCCAATTTTGACGGCCAGTGTATGTAATATGCTACTTTGTTCCCTATATTTGCACTGGTGGCGAACTTTGATGCCCAGTGGATGTAATATGTGTAATAGCGGTAATAGGCTAGCATTAATTGCTTGCTTATTTATTTCCTTATTGTCTTCTTTAGTTGTTTGCTTGTAGTCACTGCAGTTCTTTTTCTGTGTTTTTCTAGTGGCCACAATAACCTATTTTTGGAAACTAGGCCAAAATAATCATGGCAACACACGGACTGTTGTAACCATGGGCCTCTTGCGGGCTGTATGATCCATGGGCCTTCTACGGGTCGTAGGATCCATTGGCCTTCTATACGGGTTGTAGAATCCATGGGCCTTCTACGTGTCATATGATCCATGGGTCGTCTACGCGACGTATGATCCATGGGCCTTCTACAGGCCGTACGAGCCATGGACCTTTTACGGGCCGTAGGATCCATGGGCCTTCTATGGGTCGTAGGATCCATGGGCCTTCTATGGGCCGTACGATCCATGGGCCTTTTATAGGCCTTCTACGACGCGTATCATCATTTCGCCAATCATGGATCGTACTATTCATGGACCATAACGGGCCGTTAATAGGCCGTATTTGATAACTCTATGAAAACAGCCCAACGGGTTTTTTTACATGAAAATGGCCCAACGTATTAACGGGCCACAAACGGGCCGACTGTACCGATGGGCTGAATTTGGCCCACAAGAAGAAAATGACAGTAACGGGCCGTAAGTAACCGAATGCTGGAAATGAGCCCAAGAATAAATGGGCCCTGAGAAGGCCGAAAGATAACTTGGGCTGGAAACGGCCCAATGGAATAATCGGCCGTCAATGGGTATAAAGTGATACACTGTTCATTACGGGCCAGTTTCACCATGGGCCGTTAATGGGCCTAGAGTTACAAAGGGCCTCATATGGCCTGAAAGTCGTCATGGGCAATACATGGGCCGGAAGTTAAAACAGGCTGGAATCATATTGGACGGCCCAGATGATGCTACTGGGCCTAATTCGGAGAGGTCGTAACGGGCCCTGGATTAGGGGGTTGTAAATGGGCTATATGCGAACAGGCCATTAACAGGCTTTCCGTGGGCCAGCCCGCCACCTTTTGACCAAGTCGAACGGGCCGGCCTTTTCACAGGAATGGGCCTCTGTTGGGTCGTGCCACATGTCGACGTATCATAGGCGCCTTGGGTCCAATGAGTGGACGAGATCTGTCCCAACGGTGAGCCGACACGTGTTTCCTCCAGCCAATGATGATTTTACACGTGGAAAATCCCCATTGGTCGGGGCTGTTAACGGGTTATCGGATCCAAAACTGGACCCGATAGCTTAACGGCGTTCCGTTACGGTGGATGCCACGTGTCGGTCACCCTTGACGAAAGCACTTCTGTGACACACGATTTATCGTCATGGAAGTGGACACTTCCGTGATGATAACTTTGGTAATGTCATGGAACACTTGTATGACTATCTTGATTCTGTCATAAAATCGTCATGGATGTACATGCATGACAGAAAACGTGACCTACTATGACAAACACGTATCATCACGGAAGTGTATTTTTTTGTAGTGATGCACCCTTCATGCACTCTGCCAAACACCCAAAAGTGGGTCGAGAAGGGAACTTTTGGTCCCATCCCGTGCACCCTTCATACACCCTGCCTAACACTATTTGTCCTTCATATGGTTCATGTTTCGTGGAGTACTGTAGCACCGTACTCTCCGTGCATTGTAGACCTAGTTCTGTTAACATTGATCTCACCGTTCATTCTCAACCGGACAGTCGAAAAAGCGGTACTATGTTACTACATTACTGTTCATATAGTTGACATGAGCACAACATCATTTGTTATCGCCATATCTTACTACACTAGCAACAAGATTATGTAGTATTGAGGTATGAACCACTGCACACATGCCTAGTAGTAGGAGAAATGTGTATGTTCAAGTGGCTGCCGTGTTTCGCACTCCTCCATTGTAAGAGTGGAAACTCTTGTTGTAATCAGTTTTTTCTTCAGAAAAACTGTGGACAGGCTCTACCGTGCAGATCCTCCTCCAGCCATGCACTAAATTACTCACTTTCGCCGAGTGTGGGACAACCAGCATCGGGGTCCACCAGCCATGCACTAAATTACTCCGTAGTAGAGTGACGGTAGACTACCCCGATCGAAGTGCCGCAGTAATACCCAATGTGCCGTCAAATCACAAAACCCCCTCCTTTCCAGCAATAAGTTGGACGGACGAAGCAACCATCATTTCACTCTTCTCTCTCAGCTTCCTCTCTTGAAGAAAACCCCCACTCGCTTCGCTTCTCCCTCATCTCGTTCCTCATTTCACTCTTCTCTCTCAGCTTCCTCTCTTGGATGGACGCTGGAGCACCGGCCGACGTGATGTCTATGGCTCTAGCCAAAACCATCGAGGCTCATGGTACGAAGAAGCACAAGCACCCCACCGAGACTACCGCAGACAAGCTCAAAGCCATCGCCCTGTCCAAGCCCCCCTCTTCGGGGTCCCTCATTAAGTAAGTCCAGGTAATATCTCTTCTTGGCGATCTTTTTCTCGATCTTGATCATGTTTTTTCATCTAACACGCAGTACTAGTACTAGTAGTACAACTTTCTGGGTGATCTTGCATGTGATTTTTGTGTGCCAAATGACGGTTCTAAATTCCTCTTTTGACCAAAACATGTGAGAGGTTGACACTGATTTCTTATAGATTACTTTCAACTACTCCCTCTGCCCAAATTTCTTGTCTTAGATTTGTCTAGATACGGATGTATCTAATACTAAAATGTGACTTGATACATCCATATCTAGATAAATCTAAGACAAGAATTTTGGGACGAAGGGAGTACTTTATGAACATCAATGCTACCTTTGAAGAGGGTATATTTGCCTCAGTAACTTGTGTTATGGATATTGCAAGTAATCCCTCCGCTCTCATGTCTTTGAAGACATGTTCTAGTGTCTTTGTTCACTCATTTCTGTGCGTATATGTAGTCATATATAGAGTATAATATTGAAAATCCTCTTATATTTCTGAATGGAGGTAGTAATAAAATATGGTTTCTGTTTGAATTAGAACCAGGTCCGTGGTCGAGATGAAGTTGTCAAAGTCATGCCGTGTGAACTGGAAGACCTGAGGATGAGTTCTACTGCTAAACTATCCAGCTGATGTGTCCTTGTCGCCACGTGTCCTGAACTAGTCTTTTCCTGTAGCATTGTTGTTAGGCGTGTTCTCGACGCTGTACTTGACCACAACAATTTCCTGGTTGTGCCTTCGATTACGAAGGGTGTGGTTCTTGTAAAGATTCCCAACAAATCTGATGCGGCTTGTCTTCATGATCATGTTTATGAGTGGAAAACCCACTCTGATAGGTTGTCCAAGGTTGACGAGATGGTGATGGTGCAGGTAGACATATCTCACGAAGTCCATGGCCTAGTCAGTTATGTGGGGTTCATCCCGTAGGTCGGTGGCAAGAAATAGTCTATAGAGTTTAATTAGTGCAACTTTGTTTGTCTGTCGTAAGTACTATTGTCCAGTACTTGATTTGTGTTTGTGAACCCTGTATTGTTTATTAGTACTGCTGCTTTTGGTGTGTGGTCAGTCCTGAGAACGGTCTATTGTTAGTGTCTGTCTACTCAATCCAGTCTGTATATTATGAAGTATCCAGATCATCTTTTTTGTGAGGGCGGTTTATCAATTATGGTTACACTCCAATATTTGTATGCATTGCAGGGTTTATCGCACCCACCAGGATTTCCAGTCCCATGGATGTTCGGTCCATACAATTTGTCACGACCTTTGGACTGTCCTGCTTGTGGGAGTAGGCAGGGGCCATGCATGCCACCCGTAGTTGGACGATCAATCTTTTGTTTAGTACTTGAACATAATGATTTCCTTGCAAGGATTCACTCGTGTCACATCAAGTAAATCTTATTGATTTACTGTCTAAATCTTATTGATTTAATGTCATGTTTCTTTTCCTGCAATTTTACGATGCAGGTTTTCCCATGTGACATTTATCACAGAATAAACCGTTTGGTTTGCTCTATGATAGCTTTTTTTGCAGGTTTCACTTCTTATGTCGTGTCAGTAACGAAGGCACTGTCCATCACTTATATTACTAGAAAAAATTGGATCAGTCTATTGTCTGAGTACAAGCTGAATCCATATTACTAGAAAAAATTGGATCAGTCTGTTGTCTGCAGTTTGGTTTAACAAAAACGCCACAATTAGTCCTTCTCACATTTAAAAGAAATGAAGAAAAAAACTGGATCACGGTCATGAAGCCTAGTCAAGTTAGAAAGCTGATCATAGCAGACCAGACACGATCGTTGCTATCTCGCACATTGGTACCACCTTCAGCAATGGATCGAGCACCGACAGTTGCTCTAGAACTGACAGCGTCAGCAGCTCAGTCTAATCCAGCTAAGGATTGGCCACCGACCATGTCAGCGGATCAGGCTGCTCTACCGGAGGATCGGGCATCGACACCGGCACCTGCTCCGACAACGGCACCACCTCTACAAGGAGCACCATCTCCGGCAGCAGCGGCGGCTTCGGCACCTGCACCAACACTTGCACTTGCATCTTCTCTGGCCCGTGCAGCGGCAACCGAACGAGCAGTTGCACTGGCAACAGACTAGGCTGCAGTTCGCACTTCATATACCAAAGTCCTTACAAAAACCGACATGTCCACCTTCTTGGTAAGCATTGGCCGCCCAAGTGCTTCGTTCTTTTTTCTTTCCATGTTGTTTCACATGATTCACTGTGTTGATCTAACTGTTTGGGTATGTCTTCTTGTTTGCAAATAGAGAATTCCTAGAGCAACGAGGGAGTCGTTCAACAATCTGGGCGACCGCGGCCAAGTTTCCCTTACCATGCGCAACCTTGGTGTGAATGAACCTGCTCAATATACCGTAAGTACAAAGGATGGTCGCATGATGATTGATGCTAAAGGATGGTCAAGGTTCAAATCTAAATCATATCTTACGGTAGGGGATGATGTCAAAATCGAACTTTCTCATCAAGGATAGTCGGTCCAAATCAACTTTGAAATTCTTCAGTAGCAGCACGCAACTGCCGAACTAATCTATCCCCCGAGAGATTTTGATGTAATAATCTAGCATGGTGAAACAAGTGTCATGTGTGTATAAGTAGTACGACAGTATTATTAATCACATGGTATATCGTTGATAGAATTGCAACTCTCATTGTTGGTTAGGAACTATCGTTTGATTTCATTCCAATGGCTGTCGTGCTTTATTCAATTTTGTGTATTCACCTTGCGACAGCATCTAAAACCAGTGTCGTACCGATCGCTTGCAATATGAAAAGCTCTGAGGTAGAACACATGGGCCCCCAAACATGCAGGGTGGGCTTGCAGCCTAAAGTCCAGAACCGTGAGCCTGTCTGAGTATTATATTCTCAGCTGAACCCCCATATGACCCCTGAAAAACCCTAAAAACCCTCCAAAAAAAGCTGAACCCCCATAATGCCCGTGCATTGCACGTAACATCAAGATGCATTTGTATGAGTATTTTATCTTGTGAGAGAAAAGGATGAACAAGGGAAGGCCTTATTTGCAAATGTGGAGAGGTGTGTGGGTACCTTTTTGCAAAATTGCCATAGTTTCCTTCCTAACCGTCAGATATAAATCGGACGGCCTATATTGCAGGATGGTAGGCACACCATCATCACCAACTCATCTATACTGTGTTAAAAACAACTCTGTTTTTTATAATTATATATGTTATATATATTCCCATTGATTTTTCTTATGTATAAAGTTGTGATATAAAAGATTTGTATATTTCTTTACAGAGGGAGTATCTCTCTGTCAAAAATATATTTATGTGTAACTAGTTACTCATGTCTTTCTACTTCCTTTCGTTGATATGTGGGGCATCCGGCAACAGGGTCCACGTGCCATATGCACAAATTAGAGCGCACAATTGCACGGTAGACACACCCCGGTCGTAGTGTTGCGGTAATGCCCAATGAGCCGTCAAATCACAACCCCCCCCCCTTCCAGCTTTAGCACTAAGCTGGACGGACGAAGCGGCAATATTTCACTGGGCCTGAATCTCCTTCTCCCTCGTCTGCTTGTTCAGAGAAAACCCTGTCTAGGCGATTGCATAGGGTTTTCTCATGGAGAACTAGGTACGAATTCTTCATCCATCCCCGATAAATCCAAGTCCCTTGGTCGCGGTAATCCTAGGATGGCAGCTGCCGCAGTTGATGCATTTTTCTTCCTACTGAATCTAGTGTGTTTCATTTCCAGTGCCCAAAGTGCGAGGACCCTATAGGTTTCTGCGCCCTCAGCGAGACACCACACTTGTTCCTTCTCATCCTAACACGGGATTTTAAAACGCGAACAGTATGTTCCTAGAATCCTCTTTTCTATCCGGGAGGGTGGGGTTTTTTTGAACATGTTGTCGACTAATTTGGAAATTTGGATTGCTATATTTGGATAAAAGGTACTACTACTATGATGGTCAACACTGACGTGAAGGAGGAAGTTATTTCTAGATTTGGATAGGGAATACATTGTGTTCTCATATTATTTTTCCTGTAGTGCATTATTTGCTCTGCCAGAACACATGTACTCAAGATGCTCGGCCTTGCCATAACTGAATACACCAGTTTAATGGTCATAGTGAAGACAAGCCATGGATATAAGTTCCGAGTTGGGTTCATGAACTAAGAAGATTGCTGCTTTTTTATGGCCGAACTTGGATAAACTTTCTCAAGTGTTACGGACTGAATGTTGGTGCACGAATGTTGATGGAAATAGCAGAACCTGGTCTCATCTTCACTGCGATCTTCCACCCCGACGTCGTTCCAATTGTTCATCCATGTTAGCTTTGTATCTGGTTCTTGCTTATTGCCTCAATTACTTCTTAATCCACCTATTTTGTCTAACTAATCACAATTTAACTTTAGAAGTAGCAACGAATCTCTCACGAAGATGCTACTTCTAACTAACATTTTCTTATAATTGGTGGCACGTGTAGGTTTTTTCAGAGTTAAGCAGGCTGCTCGTTTATTATTCTGTAATAACTCGGTTGTTACTGATGGCACCGAAGTTGACTGGGACGACATCCACAAGTTCCTACACTTTATTGATCGTCTTGGGGTCCTTGTGGGGCATTTCAATGGTGGAAGTCCACATGGGATATGTGTGCCACTGCTGCACTCATTGAACAGGTCCAACTATGTCGAGAAACTTATGGTACAAGCTGTTTCCTGTTATATATGTTGTTCATAAACTATTGCTTATACATAGTTTTACAGTTGTGATCTTCTTGAAATAGAAACTTCCCAGTTCTATTGTTCCTATCAGATGCCTGACCATGGTCGGGTCAGACTTGCGCTTGTTCACAACATGATGTTTATGTCGACCTACTCCATTCCCCTTGGAGGTGAAAAGATACTTATTCATGGGTGGTCTCAAATAATGAAGGCCCGTCCATCTTGGAGAATAGGACAGAAGATTATGTTCCTGCTTTTCAATGGCTCTAAAATGAATATCATGTTTATTGACCACATTGCGAGATGAAGCCGCTTTTAGAAGGTTGTGGATGCGTGGGGTGGCGCCTGGGCCTTGACCTGGGGCTTGGATGCCTCACCCTTGGTTAACTTTAGGCAAAGTAGCATTGTTTGAGGCATGCTTTGTACGGTTGAACCTGTATAAGTACTCATACTGCTTTCAGCTATGGTTGTTAAGTGCCCCTGCTGGTTTTAGTTAAGTTTGTTAGGTACTCCTGCTGCTTTTACAGTCTGTTGTGATTCTTCAGTCCTGTCTTCCTCCGGCCTCCAAAACCAAACCAGCACCAGCGGGGCCGCTTGCTTCCGCCTCCCACGCCTAGTCGCGCCACAGTGCACGCATCGCTGCCCCACTGTCTCCTAAACCGTTAACACTGACGTCTGAGGCCTCACCGTCAGCCTCCGTGCACTTTGGTGCGCTCGCCGCGGCGTCGCCCTCTCGCGTTGTCAACATGGTCAACAAACAACATGAATCGGCAGAAGTACGTGCAGAGGATGACAGTAGGGGCCCACCATGTCAGCGTATGGAAAAATAAAATGCTTCCTCCTAGTGTTTTCCTGACATCTGGGACCTACGACATTGTAAGCGTATATAGTCAATAGACAAGAGAACAGCACAAGATCAGCTGACACCTGGGACGTAGCTACTCAAGCAGTATTTTTTTGTTATTGTTGAGACAGAGCAGGGCTTGAACTGGGCTGTGGCCCGTCTAGCCCAGGCTTATATTTTATGTTCACCATGTGACCAGCCCAGCTATTTTTTTCTTTGTGAAAATGAGCCCAGTTTATTTTTTCTGAAGAATACCCAATTCAGGTCTACTTATTTTTCTATGCCCTGATGGGCTGCAACTCTTTCAAGACGCCTGCAAATCTTGAAAGTAATATGAAATGGGTTGTAAATATAAAAATAGATGACAAATTGGCAATTACTTTATTATTTTTGAATATTTTCACATTTTTAGATTCCTATTTCACTGGGCATTAACCTAATTTAAATATATCTTCAAAGTACTTTAAATCTGGTCGACGTTTCGGTATTAAAAATAGTTTGGAACCCACAGAAATATGTGAAACTGGCCCTGGCCAACCAAAAAAATGGGCTGCAATAAATTGCATTAGAAGTTGCAATGAGCTATATATAAATTATTAAAAAAGAGGGAATGGTCTAACTTGTGGGCCTATTAATTTGACGCGTATGCAAGATTTTTTTAGTTATTATAAATGTCAACAAATGATTCTAGTAGACGTAACCGTTGGATGTCAATCCAACGGCTGTCGGGTTTCTTCAATCTCTGATCTTCTTGCTCCAGCCGACAAATCCAGTGCCAACGGGACCGCCTGCTCCCGCCTCCCGTGATCGGTTGTGCTGCCGCACAGGCCTCACCACCCCCTACTACTCCCACCACTGGCCAGGGCATCCCTCTACTCACCCACACCCCCTATTATTCTGATGTGACGGCAGCCTCACACCACGGCCGAACCAGTGAACCATCGTACTCCTCTCCGCGCGGGCTTCCACTGCCGTGTCTTCCCCGGCTTCGCGTCGTCCCGTTCCTAGGCCTCGCCGTCGTCCACCGCCGTGGTGCTCTCGGTGCGGCGTGGTCAATGTGGTCAATGACCGACTTCCATCGAAAGAGTACTGTACATGGAGAGGCTGACAGCTGGGTCCATGGCAGCCACAAGGAAGTGCCTCCTTATTATGCGCAAAATAATGATTCCTCCACCTGACAGCAGGGAACCACCGGACGGGCCACCGTATTTCGCGAAAAAAACGTTCCCCCCACTGTCAGCTCGGACCCATCGGAAGTGCCTCCTTATTAAGCACAAAAAATGAATACTCCCCCTACTAGCTGGGACCCACCTTAGTGGGAGGCTGACTTGTGGGCCTACTAAGTTGACGGGGATGGAGGGCTTTGTCAACTTAGTCAATATTAACAATTCTAGCTCCAGTGACCGTATGATGTCCATCCAAAGGCAGTAGTGCTTCTTCAACCTCTGGTCTTCTTGCTCCAGCCGCCCAAACCAGTGTCGGTCGTGCCGCATGCTCCTACCTCTCGTGGTCGGTTGCACTGCCGCGTAGGCCTCACCGCCCCCTACTATTCCCATGGCTGGCCAGGCCCTGCGGTGACGGCAGCCTCACATAGTGAACCCTCGTACTCCTCTCCGCGTGGGCTTCCATTGCCGTGTCTTCCCCGGCTCCGCGTCGTCCCCTTCCTAGGCCTCGTTGTAGTCCACCGCCTTGTTGCTCTCGGCACGGCGTGGTCAATGTGGTCAAGGAACAAACTTCGTTAGAAGAGTATTGTATGTGGAGAGGCTGACAGATGGGTCCACGGCGGCCTCAAGGAAGTGCCTCCTTATTACGCGCAAAATAATTATTCCTCCACCTGACAGCAGGGACCCATCGGACGGGCCACCGTATTTCAAGAAAAAAACATTCCCCCTGACTGCTAGGATCCACCAGCTACATCTTCGCATGCAAGGAAGTGCGTCCGGGAAAAAAATGATTCGCCCCCCTGACTGCTGGGACCCACCATCTACTCTTCGCATGCAAGGAAGTACCTGACAGTCGGGACCCACCTGGTCGAAGCGTACATAGCATTGTCATTATGGCCGCGAACATGTGTGTACATACTGGTCGATGTAGAGGCGCGCACGTGTCGTAGTAGAGGAACGCATGTAGCATGTACACGTACATACATCGGCCAGTGTGCAAGAAAGAAAATACGGCCACGTATGTACATACAGGCGGGGTCTCAAATGCCTACTCGCGCATACGTACGGCCAGGGCTCGTGTACATGGCTGGGTCGTGTTGATGGGGAGCCAAACGGCTGGGTCGGAACAGAATGCGTCATCGTGTTCATCAGGATGGCTTGGACGGAACAGCCGATGGAAACGAGGTCTGGCTTTACCGCACAAGGAGGAAACGGCCTTGTGTTCGACCGGCCACTTTTGAAAAGGGATTTTGTTCAAACGGGAGGGGTCTGGCATACCGCAAAACAGAGGAAACGGACTTGTGTTGGAGCTCTCACGGTCGAAACAGGGTCCTGTTGATCGGGAGGGGTGTGGCGTACCGCAAAATGGAGGAAACGGACTTCTGTTGGAGCTCTATGATCGAAATAGGGGTCCTGTTCATCGGGAGGGGTGTGGGCGTGTGGTGTACTGATAACCCACAAGTATAGGGGATCAATTGTAGCCTCTTTCGATAAGTAAGAGTGTCGAACCCAACGAGTAGCTAAAGGTAGAACAAATATTCCCTCAAGTTCTATCAACCACCGATACAACTCTACGCACGCTTAACGTTCGCTTTACCTAAAACAAGTATGAAACTAGAAGGACTTTGTAGGGATTGTTGGATAGAATTGCAAGATAATAAAAGGCACATAAATAAAAAGTAGGGGATGTTTAGATAAAGAAGCAATAAAGTAAATATAGCGAGTGTGGAAA
Source organism: Triticum aestivum (assembly GCF_018294505.1). Classification (NCBI taxonomy): domain Eukaryota; kingdom Viridiplantae; phylum Streptophyta; class Magnoliopsida; order Poales; family Poaceae; genus Triticum; species Triticum aestivum. The sequence goes on along the minus strand of NC_057804.1, from coordinate 530,763,584 downwards.
AGTGGTGGTACGAGTTGTGAAATTGTCCCTAAGCAATTGACTACTTTACTAGACCGATAGCAAGTTTTATGTGGGAGAGGCATAAGGTAACATACTTTCTCTTCTTGGATCATATGCACTTATGATTGGAACTCTAGCAAGCATGCGCAACCACTAAAGATCATTAAGGTAAAACCCAACCATAGCATTAAAGCATCAAGTCCCCTTTATCCCATACGCCACAACCCCCTTACTCGGGTTTATGCTTCTGTCACTCAAGCAACCCACTACAAGCGAATCATGAACGTATTGCAACACCCTATAGCGGGAATCCCTCACGCTTGCACAACACGGAGGGCACAAATAGGACAGCAACATAACTACAAGCAAATTAAACCAATCATAGCAATTCACCAATTACCGATAGGACAACAAAAATCTACTCAGACATCATAGGATGGCAACACATCATTGGATAATAATATGAAGCATAAAGCACCATGTTCAAGTAGAGGGTACAGCGGGTTGCGGGAGAGTGGACCGCTAAATATAGATGGGGGAAGGTGACGGAGACGTTGGTGAAGATGACAGAGGTGTTTGTGTAGATCGTGGTGATGATGATGGCCCCCAACGGTGTTCCGGCGCCACCGGAAGCAAGGGGGAGAGAGCCCCCCTTCTTCTTTTTCTTCCTTGACCTTCTCCCTAGATGGGAGAAGGGTTTCCCCTATGGTCCATGGCCTCCATGGCGTGGGAGGGGCGAGAGCCCCTTTGTCGGTGTCAAAACCGGCGGATCTCGGGTAGGGGGTCCTGAACTGTGCGTCTAGGCGGATGGTAACAGGAGACAAGGGACATGATGTTTTTACCCAGGTTCGGGCCCTCTCGGTGGAGGTAAAACCCTACTCCTTCTTGATTAATATTGATGATATGGGTAGTACAAGAGTAGATCTACCACGAGATCAGAGAGGCTAAACCCTAGAAGCTAGCCTATGGTATGATTGTTGTTCGTCCTACGGACTAAAATCCTCCAGTTTATATAGACACTGGAGAGGGGTAGGGTTACACAGAGTCGGTTACAATGGGAGGAGATCTTCGTATCCGTATCGTCAAGCTTGCCTTCCACGCCAAGGAATGTCCCATCCGGACACGAGACGAAGTCTTCAATCTTGTATCTTCATAGTCCAGGAGTCCGGCCAAAGGTTATAGTCCGGTCATCTGGACACCCCCTAATCCGGGACTACCTCAGTAGCCCCTGAACCAGGCTTCAATGACGACAAGTCCGGCGCGCTGATTGTCTTCGGCATTGCAAGGCGGGTTCCTCCTCCGAATACTTCATAGAAGATTTTGAACACAAGGATAGTGTCCGGCTCTACAAAATAAGTTCCACATACCACCGTAGAGAGAATAATATTTGTACAAATCTAATCTGCTGCCATATTTCACAGCATGACATCACGCCACGGCCAAGCCTTTATTCGAATCATTTTACTGTCCCACCTTAGCGTGTTTAGCGAGGCAGTTTATTTGGCACGTCTTGTCGAATCAGAGATCGTGTCCCCTTATTCCGGGATTCTCATCAGTACGGGCGTGGGTAACCCAACTGCACCATTAATCATGGCGCTTGAGAGATAAGCGAGTTTTACTAGGCTGGTGGGGGTACATAGTTTTGTCCGCCCATATAAGGGGATAAGGATCCGCCCTTTCCATCTACGCCTTCTTCCTCCTTTGCTTATCCATCCCCGCGCACTCGAGCTCCAACGCCCAAGTCTGCACTTCCCACCTCAACCTTCTCCAACCATGTCCGGATCAGGAGGCAGGTTGATGGCCTCTTCCGTCACGGAGAGGCATATCAAAAAGTTGAGGAAGGCCGGATACTTGTCAAACGACATTGCGCACCGGCTCCCAGATGAGGGGCAGCTCATCCCCACCCCCAGGCCCCATGAGAGGGTGGTGTTCCTCCCCCATTTCCTCTGTGGACTGCGCTTCCCACTTCACCCATTTGTCAGGGGGCTCATGTTCTACTACGGCCTAGATTTCCACAATTTGGCTCCAAACTTCATCCTCAACATCTCGACGTTTATCGTCGTTTGCGAGGTATTCCTCCGCATCAAGCCCCACTTCAGCTTATGGCTAAAGATCTTCAATGTCAAGCCAAAGGTAGTGGGCGGCCAGCACGCGGAGTGCGGAGGCACCATGGTGGGCAAGATGGCCAACGTCACATGGCTCGAGGGTTCTTTTGTGGAAACCATTAAAGGGTGGCAGTCGGGGTGGTTCTACATCACCGAGCCGCGTGACCCTGAATGGGCAGCGGCCCCCGAATTCTGATCTGGCATCCCCACCCGGCTCACCTCATGGAAAGAGACGGGCCTATCATGGGGTAATTCGGCAGAGCTGACCGGACTCCAAACCTGCGTCAAAGACCTGATTGACAGGAAGGTTAAACTTGTCACCGTAGTCTAGGTCATGCTCTTCCGTCGGATCCTCCCGTGTCAACGACGGGCTTTTAATTTGTGGGAATTTGACCCGGCCCAGCACCAAACTTTGTCCAGGCTCTTCGACACAACGCACGAAGATGCCTGGAAGGTGCTTTTCAAGAGCTCCGAGGTTCACCCTCCCACTACCGAGGATCACGGATTCTGCGCGAAGCGCCAAGCCAGCGCGGTAAGCTTAGTTTACCCATTACAGGGTACTTGTTTTTCATAGATTGACTCTATGCGGGATCTAGACTCCCATTCCTTTAACAGGACTGGCAGAAGAAGTCCGGACAGATCGACTGTCTGGCTCCTTTGCCCGAAGGCCCAGCACATGCCCGCTTGGCGAAGCTGCTGGTCCCGGCACCTCACGTGGTGCCGGAGAAGAAGGCCAAGAAGAAGGCCACGAGAACTCGAAGGAGATCTCGGCGCCTGGTGGTGTCGGACTCGTCGCCCGACGACCCTGAAGCGCCCTCCTCCTCCGAAGATGAGGAGGAGGAAGAAGAAGCCTCTCCCCCTCTGGCAGGGGGAGGAAAGAAAAGGAAGGCCGCCCCAACTAGGGAGGCCGGAGTGTCCAAGAAGGGTAAGACCCTTCTTCTGGACTACGCCACCGACGCCGAAGACGGCGGAGAGGAGTGGCCATCCAGGGCCAAGCCCCTGGCAACATCGTAAGTATCCGGATACTAGAATAACTCATGGCGTTCCTTTAGTGCACAGTATCTTCTAACGCCGAACATAATCATGCAGTCCGCCCAAGGCCCATCTCGACGCTTCATCGAGCGGATCCCTGGATTCGTCGGATGTGAATAGTCTTTCACTTCCGACTGCTACCTCCCCTCGCCCGACGGATGATGCTGAGGTGGAGTCCCAGAAGGGGCCAGGCCAGGAGGAGGTAGCCCCAGAGGCGCCGCAAGGCGACCTTCCGGACTCCAGGCGCAAAGGGGATAAAACCCCAGAGGGATCTAAGTCCGGCCCTGGGCCGGACACCGCACCGGAACCTTCAGTGGTTCCGGAGTCCGGCAGGTGGCCCCTTCGTAAGAAGGGCAAGCCTAGGACACCGGTGACCTCCGTCCAACCGGAGGCACCGGAAAATTTGCTGGAGGTGCTTAACGGCGCCTCCATCAATGGGGAGCACCGCACTATTATGAGTGCGGTGATCCAGAAGGTTCAGTCCGCCAAGAGCGGGCTGATAGAAGCCTGTGCCAGCCTTCTAACAGGCTTTGAGGTATGTATTTAAGACATGTAAAAATATTACCGCATAGAGAGTAGCCCCTGATGCTCAGTTCGGTGTTTGGAAAGAAAAGCCGGACTGAGGATCTGAAAAGATATACGCAGGAGTCTAACATAAATATGTCCATTTGGGAATGCAGGCTGCGCTGCTGACCTCTGCCGCACTGACTGCGGAGGTCGATGCATTGAAGCAGAGCCTCGAGCGGTTCGAGAACGAGCTCGACCTTGCCAAGAAGCAGCTCGAGGGCAAGGAAGCTAAGTAGTACCTTATTTAAGTATATAAAAATATCTGGCTGCAAATAATGACAGGACCAACGTGAATGTTACAGGGGCCACAACCGAGGTGGCGACCCTGAAGGAAGCGCTGTCCAAGGACGAAGACAATGTAGCCGCGGAGCGCAGCGAGCGAGAAAAGCAAGAGGCGCGGGCGGAGGAAGTGTGGCAAGAGCTCCATGCTCTTGTGAAGAAACACGAGAGATTGGAGCTTGACTCAAAGACTCGAGAGTCCGAGATTGCCTCGGCCCTTGAGAGCGCCAGATCTGCCAAGGCCGAAGCCCATAAAGCCCTCCAGGAAATTGAGGCGATGAAGAAGATAGCGGCGGGTAAGGCATTCTTTAAGCAAAGCAAGCACATGAAAGTGAATTACTTGTTACTTACCCGAGTCCGGAGCTCTCCAGGAGCATTCGCAGATCTGCCCCACAGTGTGTCTGCCGCCTCCGCATTCTACCGAGCCGAAGAAGGGAGCTCGGTGGAGAAAGTGTTCTGGTCCCAGTATGCTGAGGCCGGACACCAGCTGCCCTTGAGCGACCAGCTGAAGCAGCTGGTCGAGCTCCATAAGGTAGCCGAACAGGCCATGAAGGGCCTTATAGGCCGGTTGTGGCCTGGGGAGGTCCTGTCTGGGAGCTACTTTGGACTGGTGAGGCGGCTGGTGGATGCCTGTCCACGGCTTGAAGTCATCAAGCACTCTGTATGCATCGAAGGCGCCCGTAGGGCCCTTGCCCGCGCTAAAGTGCACTGGGGCAAGCTAGATGCTGAGAAGTTGGTGACAGATGGGCCACTGGAGGGGAAGGAGCATCGCAGGCCCAAAATGTATTATGAGGGCGTCCTGAAGGGTGCCCGCCTTGTGGCGAATGAATGTACCAGAGATGTAATTTTTGAGTAAACTCGCTCGTGTTTATCCTGTGCGCTAAAAACTTGTTCATATGCGCTAAGCAACGCTTGTTGAATTTAAAATATTACCTTCTGTGCGGCCGTTTATTAAATCTGAGAGATGCGAGTCGTCGGCTTCTGCCCCCATGCCACGAGTGTTGGGGTGTTCGGGATAAACCTGAGTGCTCTTGTTCCCATTCTTGGGTCCTTTGAGGGAGGCGCTCAGCACAACGAACAAGGCAATCAGACTACAATGCTTTATCACTCTCACTTAGCCATAGAATTCTATAATTTTAAATTTCAGCAAAGCCCCTAGTATTCTGAAGACCGAGTTCGGGGCACTATCCACGCCTAGGCCGGACAAAGCTAGCTCCTCGCTCTAAGCGGCATAAGTCTTTAGGGACTCGAAAAACCTCTCGAATAGCGACCGGCTCTCGCCTTATCATGACGGTCAGTTTTAGCTTTCTCTACTGAGGTGCTTAACCCAGCTCAACTGGGGCACAATCACAGCAGTTCTCCCAGCGCTACCTTAGCCGATATAACGGAACGTAAGGTACCAAAACATGGGAGCCGGGCAAACCCAACTATTGACCCAAGACATGATTCGGAGCCGATGCATATAATGCTATAAGTTCGGGGTGCCGCACTCGTGAGAGTGTTCGGACTTCTCACACCATATTCAGGGGTACTTAAGCCCCTGATGTATTGGCCGTACCAAAGTGTATGGTTGCATGATGTCGTAACTGAACATACTTACATAAAAAATGAATGCGATAATAGACAAGAGCTATGCATTGTTTATTAAAAGGCTGCTGTGAAAGCAGAACGATACAAATAGTGCGATAAGCAAGAGATGGATTATTTGATATGTCCCCCTCTAGGGGCAAGCTATGGGACTTTAAGTTAGACAGGTATTTAGCTCGTTAAAGAGACCACCTGGACATTCGACATAGCTTGCTGCCTCCCTGGATGTTGCATCGTGTGTTCGGCGATTGTACTGCCGGACAGGCCTTCCGGAGAATGGAGTCCTGAAAGTAAGAAAAAGGAAATGACAAAATTTGGAGCCCCTAGTGCGGTTGAGCCGCATGTTGGGCGTGCCGTGGTTGTGCCCCTCCCCTTATACCCATGGTACTTCCAGAGCGTAATTATGTATGTGTAACACTGGCTGCACAATTTCCCGAGGGCTGGGGTTGGGGCCGCACTGCTATGCTTGCTCGGAACGTGTCGGGCGGTCTTTTTGTAGGTTACTCCGGGCGCGCTTGACGGTGTCCGGACGTTTAGTATCTGGACTGGAGAATTGCCTTGAGACGCTACTTTGTACTTCCGCCGCTAGGGCCGTATGCTCCTCCGTTCGGGGAGAGCGTTCGGTGTTTCCGTTGACCGTAATGACTCCTCGAGGGCCTGGCATCTTGAGCTTGAGGTATGCGTAGTGCGGCACCGCATTGAACTTTGCAAATGCAGTTCATTCGAGCAGGGCATGATAGCCGATGCGGAATGGGACTATGTCGAAGATTAACTCCTCGCTTCGGAAATTATCCGGGGATCCGAAGACCACTTCTAGTGTAACTGAGCCTGTACAGTTGGCCTCTACACCTGGTATGACGCCTTTAAAGGTTGTCTTTGTGGGTTTAATCCTTGAGGGATCTATGCCCATTTTTTGCACTATATCCTGATAAAGCAGGTTCAGGCTACTGCCGCCGTCCATAAGGACTCTAGTGAGGTGAAATCCATCAATGATTGGGTCTAGAACCAATGCGGCGAATCCGCTGGGGTGGATGCTAGTGGGGTGGTCCCTTCGATCGAAGGTGATCGGGCAGGAGGACCATGGGTTGAACTTTGGGGCGACTGGCTCCAACGCATATACGTCCCTGAGTGCACGCTTCCGTTCCCTTTTAGGGATGTGGGTTGCATATATCATGTTCACCATCCGCACTTGTGGGGGAAAGCCCTTCTGTCCTCTATTGTTCGGCGGCCGGGGCTCCTCCTCGTCGTCGCTATGCAGCCCCTTGTCTCTGTTTTCGGCGCTTGACTTGCCTGCCTGCTTGAACACCCAACAGTCCATGTTAGTGTGATTGGCTGGCTTTTGGGGGGTGTCGTGTATCTGGCACAAGCGATCGAGTATTCGGTCCAAATTGGACGGGCCCGGAGTACTTCTTTTGAATGGCTTTTTCCGCTGACCGGGTTTAGAGCCTCGGAATACGGCGCTAACTGCTGTATCCTCCGCATTGTCACCGTTAATGTGGCGCTTGTGTTTGTGGCCACGCGACCTGCCATTGTTGTCCTTGGTATCCGAATTACCAGGAATCTTGGTCATGTTATTACTGCGAGCTAGCCAGTTGTCTTCTCCCGCACAAAAGCGGGTCATGAGTGTTGTGAGGAATGCCATGGATTTCGGCTTTTCCTGTCCTAGGTGTCGGGCAAGCCATTCGTCATGGATGTTATGTTTGAAGATTGCGAGGGCCTCTGCGTCCGTATAGTCTACTATTTGATTTTTCTTGGTTAAGAACCGTGTCCAAAATTGTCTGGCCGATTCCTCTGGCTGCTGAATGATGTGGCTTAGGTCATCGGCGTCTGGTGATCGCACATAGGTGCCCTGGAAGTTGTCAAGGAATGCGGCTTCCAGGTCCTCCCAGCAACCAATTGACTTTGCTGGCAAGCTGTTAAGCCAATGCCGAGCTGGTCCTTTAAGCTTGAGTGGGAGGTATTTGATAGCATGTAGATCATCACCGTGGGCCATGTGGATATGAAGGAGATAATCCTTGATCCATACCGCAAGATCTGTTGTGCCATCGTATGATTCGATGTTTACAGGTTTAAAACCCTCGGGGATTTGATGATCCATTACTTCATCTGTGAAGCATAGTGGGTGTGCGGCGCCTCTGTACTGGGCTATATCGCGACGTAGCTCAAATGAGCTTTGTTTGCTGTGTTCGGCCTGGCCGTATTTGCCATATCCGGCACGACGGTTATCGTTACGTGTCGTGGGGCGCCCATGTGATCTGTAGATCGATCTTGTTTGCCTTGCCTTGTCCTCCAATATGTCTCATAGCTCCGGCGCGTTTCCCCGTGCCTTGGTATAGCGACGCCGGGGTGCGGCTTGAATTGATGGTCGAGAGGCCTCTCTGTCACGGCCACGAGGTGGCCGGATGGCCGCGTCGTACACTGGTGATGTAGGTTTAGGTGCTTCCACCTTTAATCGGGGTAGCAGTCTGCGCTTTGGGTAGCTCTTAGAGGGGCGTTCGAGTTCATACTCTTCGACCGCAAGGACTTCAGTCCATCGGTCGGCTAGCAAGTCTTGGTCAGCTCTAAGCTGCTGTTGTTTTTTCTTGAGGCTGCTTGCCGTGGCCATAAGCCTGCGTTTGAAACGCTCTTGTTCGACGGGATTCTCAGGCACGACAAATTCGTTGTCTTCGAGGCTTGCCTTGTCTTCGGAGGGAGGCATGTAATTATCATCCTCGACCTCCCTGTCTGCCGCTCTCTCAAGAGGGCTGGCTTCTCCATCCTCCTGTGCTGAATCCTGCTGGAGGGGGTTGTCTTCGGCACTGTTCGGGGTGTTATTATCACCCGTGCCAGAATCACCGTTTTTGCTTTGGCGGGATTTAGAGCGGTGCCACTGACGCCGGCGCTTAGGGTGCTTCTTGGAGGGGTCGTCCTCCGTTGTTCCATCGCCATTCCCTTCTTTTGGGGTGTCCACCATGTATATGTCGTATGACGAGGTGGCCTTCCAGTGCCCTAGAGGCGCTGGGTCTTGGTCGTCTCCTGCATCGTCGTCCATACCGTCGATGTCTTCGGAGTCGAAATCGAGCATGTCGGTTAAATCATCGACAGTGGCTATTAAGTGGGCTGTGGGTGGGCTTTGAATTTCTTTGTCGTCTGCATCCCATCCTTGCTGACCATAGTCCGGCCAGGGCTCTCCTGATAAGGAGAGAGACTTTAGTGAATTCAGAATGTCGCCGAAGGGCGAATGCTGAAAGATGTCCACGGCGGCGAACTCCATGATCGGCGCCCAATAGGATTCGATCGGCAGGGGCGCGGAAGGTTTGGAGTCCGGAGAGGAGTCCGGCACCTTGGAGTCGCGAGCTTCGCAAAGGACAAAGACTGGTGTTTCGCTCGATCGCCGTAGAGGTTGCAGCCCCCGAGGCGGTGTCTAGCCATCCGTCCTTGATTGGCGCAGTCGGCTCCGAACTAAGGGTCGGAGCGGACACCGGGGCGGCCTCTTGGGCACTGTTCGGCGGCAGAGCTAGATCATGCCCATCGCGACAGTGCGGCGCGCCCGGCCGTGGCTCGAATCTGTCGAAGATCAAGTCTTCGCGGATGTCGGTTGTGTAGTTCAAGCTTCCAAATCTGACCTGATGGCCAGGGGCGTAGCTTTCGATCTGCTCCAGACGGCCCAGCGAATTGGCCCGCAGTACAAAGCCGCCGAATACGAAGATCTGTCCGAGGAGAAAAGTCTCACCCTGGACCGCGTCGTTGTTGATGATCGGAGGAGCCATCGGGCCTAAAGATGATGACACAGAGGAATTCTCAATGAAAGCACCAATGTCGGTGTCAAAACCAGCGGATCTCGGGTAGGGGGTCCCGAACTGTGCGTCTAGGCGGATGGTGATAGGAGACAAGGGACATGATGTTTTTACCCAGGTTCAGGCCCTCTCGATGGAGGTAAAACCCTACTCCTGCTTGATTAATATTGATGATATGGGTAGTACAAGAGTAGATCTACCACAAGATCAGAGAGGCTAAACCCTAGAAGCTAGCCTATGGTATGATTGTTGTTCGTCCTACGAACTAAAACCCTTCAGTTTATATAAACACCGGAGAGGGCTAGGGTTACACAGAGTCGGTTACAATGGGAGGAGATCTTCATATCCGTATCGCCAAGCTTGCCTTCCACGCCAAGGAATGTCCCATCCGGACACGAGACAAAGTCTTCAATCTTGTATATTCATAGTCCAGGAGTCCGGCCAAAGGTTATAGTCTGGTCATCCGGACACCCCCTAATCCGGGACTCCCTCACCCTCCGAGATTGGATCTGTCTCTCTGTCTCTCTCTGTTTTGTGTTCCTGATTCTGCCCTTTCACCTTTTCTTATATTCCCGGAGATCCGTAACTCCAATTGGATTGAAACCTTCGCCAAGATTTTTCTCCAAAAATTAGCTTTCTTCCGGCAAAAGAAGAGCATCAACCACCTTACGGGGTGCCCACGAGGGTCAGAGGGCGCCCACCCCCCGGGGCGCGCCCCCCTGCCTCGTGGCCCCCTCGTGCCCCCCTCGGGCACCGTCTCGCGTTGATTTTTCTTCCCAAAAATCATAAATATTCCAAAAATATTCTCCGTCCGTTTTATCATGTTTGGACTTTGTTTGATATGGGGTTTCTGCGAGACATAAAACATGCAACAAACAGAAACTAGCACTGGGCACTGGATCAATATGTTAGTCCCAAAAATAGTATAAAAAGTTGCCAAAAGTATATGAAAGTTGAATAATATTGGCATGGAACAATCAAAAATTATAGGACGACAGAGACGTATCAGCATCCCCAAGCTTAATTCCTTCTCATCCTCGAGTAGGTAAATGATAAAAAAGATAATTTTTTATGTGGAATGCTACCTAGCATAATCTTGATTATGTAATCTAATCATGGAATGAATATTAAGACACGAGGGATTCAAAGCAATAGTCGATCATTTGACATAAAAACAATAATACTCACGCATCCCAACAAACAATCATGCCTTTCAAAATATCAATGCTTACAGAATGTTATCCCTACAAAATCATATAGTCTTTTATGTTCCCTTTTCTTAACACAAGGTACCCCTCATGTCTATCCCGGTGTCAGCAGTTTCTTGCATAGTATAAGCAGTTTCTTGCAACGTTATCATATTGGAAACATAAAGAGGTGGAGATGTAGTTCCTCTCTCATAATAATTGCAAGTTGGAGCATAAAGCACATGCATATTATATCTATCTAAATCATCATGTGCAATGGTAAAATGCAACCCAACAACATAATCCTTAATAAGAGCAAACTTCTCCGATATAGTGTAGTTTGGAGAATTCAAAAAGATAATAGGACTATTATGTGTGGGTGCAATAGCAACAATTTCATGTTTAACATAAGGAACTATGGCAAGTTCATCTCCATAAGCATAATTCATATTGGCATCTTGTCCACAAGCATATCAAGCATCATCAAAAAGGGGTATTTCAAGAGAATCAACGGGATCATAACAATCATCATAGCAATCATCATTCGGTAATCACGAAGGGAAATTAAACAATGTATGAGTTGAAGAGTTACTCTCATTATAAGGTGGGCACGAGTGGTCAATCCGCTCTTCCTCCTTTTGTTCTTCGCTGTCCTCCTCATCTTTTTCATCCAATGAGCTCATAGTTTCATCAATTTCTTCTTCCACAGACTCCTACAAAACATTAGTCTCTTCTTGGACAGCGGAGGAGTCCTCAATATATGGTTTAACATAGGCATTAGAAGCATAATTATCATAACAATATTGAAGTCTGGCAAAATTTTCAGATTTGTAAAGAGTAGCATCATACTTTTCAATCAAGCAAGCAATTTTGTAAGCACCCTTAAAAGCAACAAATTCTTCAATTTCTTGAACATCATAGTAATTATAAACACCCTTAGCATACCAAGATACGATTACATTATCACTAAACTCACATTGATATGGAAGTTGTTTCTTAGGGTTTTCAGAACAACAAGTAAAATCATATATTTCACATAAATTCCAGGCATATCATTGCAAATGATGAATTTGATCCAGTAAAAGTTTCCCTTTTTGAGATAAGTGGTGTAGCACATAATAAGCATGCTCTCTAAATATTTGCCCTCAACTAAGCTAGTTGGGGTTTCAGCACGAGCACATAGGGATCAAAGATGATCCAAGTAAAAAGCTTCAGGAGTGTGATAGATTTTGAGTGGTTCTTCAACCATTGGTGTAGTAGGTACAACTAATTTTTTTGGTATTTTGCATTTCCTACCCATAACTAAAGATAGAAAACAACTAAGAACAACAAATAAAAATTACTTAGTGATAAAGCAAACAAGCACACACGAGAATATTCACCCCACGCTATAACTCCCCGGCAACGGCGCCAGAAAAAGGTTTTCATACCCCACAAGTATAGGGGATCAATTGTAGCCTCTTTCAATAAGTAAGCGTGTCGAACCCAACAAGGATCTAAAGGTAGAACAAATATTCCCTCAAGTTCTATCGACCGCCGATACAACTCTACGCACACTTAACGTTCGATTTACCTAAAACAAGTATGAAACTAGAAGGACTTTGTAGGTGTTGTTAGATAGAATTGCAAGATAATAAAAGGCACGTAAATAAAAAGTAGGGGCTGTTTAGATAAAGAAGAAATAAAGTAAATATAGCGAGTGTGTAAAAGTGGTGGTAGGAGTTGTGAAATTGTCCCTAAGCAATTGACTACTTTACTAGACCGATAGCAAGTTTTATGTGGGAGAGGCATAAGCTAACATACTTTCTCTTCTTGGATCATATGCACTTATGATTGGAACTCTAGCAAGCATCCGCAACTACTAAATATCATTAAGGTCAAACCCAACCATAGCATTAAAGCATCAAGTCCCCTTTATCCCATACGCCACAACCCCCTTACTCGGGTTTATGCTTCTGTCACTCAAGCAACCCACTATAAGCGAATCATGAACGTATTGCAATACCCTACAAAGGGAATCCCTCATGCTTGCCGACACGGAGGGCACAATAGGACAGCAACATAACCACAAGCAAATTAAACCAATCATAGCAATTCACCAATTACCGATAGGACAACAAAAATCTACTCAGACGTCATAGGATGGTAACACATCATTGGATAATAATATGAAGCATAAAGCACCATGTTCAAGTAGAGGGTACAGCGGGTTGCAGGAGAGTGGACCGCTAAATATAGATGGGGGAAGGTGATGGAGACGTTGGTGAAGATGACAAAAGTGTTGGTGTAGATCGCGGTGATGATGATGGCCCCCGGTGGCGTTCCGACACCACAGAAAGCAAGGGAGAGAGAGCCCCCCTTCTTCTTATTCTTCCTTGACCTTCTCCCTAGATGGGAGAAGGGTTTCCCCTATGGTACATGGCCTCCATGGCGTGGGAGGGGCGAGAGCCCCTCCAAGATTGGATCCGTCTCTCTCTGTTTTTGTGTTCCTGATTCTGCCCTTTCACCATTTCTTATATTCCCGGAGATCCGTAACTCCGATTGGACTGAAACCTTCACCAAGATTTTTCTCCGAAAATTAGCTTTCTTGCGGCAAAAGAAGAGCATCAACCGCCTTACGGGGTGCCCACGAGGGTCAGGGGCGTGCCCACCCCCTAGGGCGTGCCCCCCTGCCTCATGGCCCCCTCGGGCACCGTCTCGCGTTGATTTGTTTTCCCAAAAATCATAAATATTCCAAAAATATTCTCCGTCCATTTTTATCCTGTATGGAATTCGTTTGATATGGGGTTTCTCCGAAACATAAAACATGCAACAAACAGGAACTGGCACTGGGCACTAGATCAATATGTTAATCCCAAAAATAATATAAGAAGTTCGCAAAAGTATATGAAAGTTGAATAATATTGGCATGGAACAATCAAAAATTATAGATACGGCGGAGACGTATCAGCATCCCCAAGCTTAATTCCTGCTCGTCCTCGAGAAGGTAAATGATAAAAAAGATAATTTTTGATGTGGAATGCTACCTTGCATAATCTTGATCATGTATTCTAATCATGGAATGAATATTAAGACACGAGTGATTCAAAGCAATAGTCTATCATTTGACATAAAAACAATAATACCCAGGCATCCCAACAAACAATCATGCCTTTCAAAATATCAATGCTTACAGAAGGTTATCCCTACAAAATCATATAGTCTTTTATGTTCCCTTTTCTTAACACAAGGTACCCCTCATGCCTATCCCGGTGTCAGCCAAGCAACACCACGGGGTCTTGTTCATCCACCCCCACCGGGAACTGTTCATCCAAACCCGCGCAGCAACGCTCACTGTTCATCCAGAGGCAGCATCGATCGACTTCAGTTAGCAGCAGTAGTGAAGGAATTGCTCGATCGAGTTCAGTTAACAGCTATCGATCGATCGCTCGGGTTCAGTAACGCGTAGCCTGCAGTGCAATCGCTCGGGTTCAGTAGGCGAACGCCTCGCTCAAGTTCAGTTAGAGCCCAACGCCTCGCACCCACATGTGTGCGTGTACGAGAGAAACGCGTAAACCTCCGTGCATCGCTCGGCCCCGACCACCCACTGTAACCGGGAACACCCTTATATTTTCCTCACCCTCGCTTCAACCATGGTTTTTTCCATCATGGACGGCCCAAAAAATGTCATGCAGCTACGTCTCCGGCCCGCCCTGGACCAAAAGCCCATTTTCTATCATGATTGTTTGTCATAGAAGTAGGAGCCCACCACATCTATGATGATACCAGGTTTTGTCACAATTATCGTCATAGAAGTGTCGTAAGTATGACAGAAAAAAATTCGTTCGGCCCGAAATGTCACGGATGTGTCTTTTTTTTGTAGTGCATGTAGCGATGGACGTGCTCGTCCTCCTCGCTGGCACGGTGACGTACAGTTGGGGAACGTAGTAATTTAAAAATTCTCCTACGTACACGCAAGATCATGTTGATGGCATAGCAAAGAGAGGGGAGAGTGTTGTCCACGTACCCTCGTAGACCGTAAGCGGAAGCGTTATGACAACGCGGTTGATGTAGTCGTACGTCTTCATGATCCGACCGATCCAAGTACCGAACGTACGGCACCTCCGAGTTCAGCACACGTTCAGCTCGATGACGATCCCCGGGCTCCGATCCAGCAAAGCTTCGGGGATGAGTTCCATCAGCATGACGGCGTGGTGACGATGATGATGCTCTACCGGCACAGGGCTTCGCCTAAACTCCGCGACAATATGACCGAGGTGGAATATGGTGGAGGGGGGCACCGCACACGGCGAAGGAACGATCCGTAGATCAACTTGTGTGTCTATGGGGTGCCCCCTGCCCCCGTATATAAAGGAGCAAGGGGGAGGTGCGGCCGGCCTAGGAGGGGGCGCGACAAGTGTTGAGTCCTACTAGGACTCCCTAGTCCTAGTAGGATTCCACCTCCCTTGTTGGAGTAGGAGAAGGGGAAAGAGGGGGAGAGGAAGAAGGAAAGGGGGGCTGCGCCCCTTGTCCAATTCGGACCAGAGGGGGGGCGCAGGCCTCCTTCCTTTTGGCCTCTCTCCTCTATTCCCGTATGGCCCAATAAGGCCCATATACTCCTCGGCGAATTCCCGTAACTCTCCGGTACTCCGAAAAATACCCGAATCACTCGGAACCTGTCCGAACTCCGAATATAGTCGTCCAATATATCGATCTTTACGTCTCGACCATTTCGAGACTCCTCGTCATGTCCCTGATCTCATCCGGGACTCCGAACTCCTTCGGTACATCAAAACTCATAAACTCATAATATAACTGTCATCGAAACCTTAAGCGTGCGGACCCTACGGGTTCGAGAACTATGTAGACATGACCTAGAACTATTCTTGGTCAATAACCAATAGCAGAACCTGGATGCCCATATTGGCTCCTACATATTCTACGAAGATCTTTATCGGTCAAACCGCATAACAACATACTTTGTTCCCTTTGTCATCGGCATGTTACTTGCCCGAGATTCGATCGTCGGTATCCAATACCTAGTTCAATCTCATTACCGGCAAGTCTCTTTACTCGTTAGGTAATGCATCATTCTGTAACTAACTCATTAGCTACATTGCTTGCAACGCTTATAGTGATGTGCATTACCGAGAGGGCCCAGAGATACCTCTCCGACAATCGGAGTGACAAAACCTAATCTCGAAATACGCCAACCCAACATGTACCTTCGGAGACACCTGTAGTACTCCTTTATAATCACCCAGTTACGTTGTGACGTTTGGTAGTACCCAAAGTGTTCCTCCGGTAAACGGGAGTTGCATAATCTCATAGTTACAGGAACATGTATAAGTCATGAAGAAAGCAATAGCAACATACTAAACGATCAAGTGCTAGGCTAACGGAATGGGTCATGTCAATCACATCATTCTCCTAATGATGTGATCCCATTAATCAAATGACAACACATGTCTATGGTTAGGAAACATAACCATCTTTGATTAATGAGCTAGTCAAGTAGAGGCATACTAGTGACTATATGTTTGTCTATGTATTCACACATGTATCATGTTTCCGGTTAATACAATTCTAGCATGAATAATAAACATTTATCATGAAATAAGGAAATAAATAATAACTTTATTATTGCCTCTAGGGCATATTTCCTTCAGTCTCCCACTTGCACTAGAGTCAATAATCTAGTTCACATCGCTATGTGATTTAACACCAATATTCACATCTGCATGTGATTAATACCCATAGTTCACATCATCATGTGATCAACACCCAAAGGGTTTACTAGAGTCAATAATCTAGTTCACATCGCTATGTGATTAACACCCAAAAGAGTACTAAGGTATGATCATGTTTTGCTCGTGAGAGAAGCTTAGTCAACGGGTCTGTCATATTCAGAGCCGTATGTATTTCGCAAATATTCTATGTCCACAATGCTCTGCACGGAGCTACTCTAGCTAATTGCTCCCACTTTCAATATGTATCCAGATTGAGACTTAGAGTCATCTGGATTGGTGTAAAAGCTTGCATCGTTGTAACTTTTACGACGGGCTCTTTTATCACCTCCATAATCGAGAAACATCTCCTTAGTCCTCACTAAGGATATTCTTGACCCATGTCCAGTGATCTACTTATTAGATCAAAATTGTATTCCTTTGCCAAACACAGAGCAAGGTATACAATAGGTCTGGTTCACAGCATAGCATACTTTATAGAACCTATGACTGAGGCATAGGGAATGACTTTTCATTCTCTTTTTATTTTCTGCAATGGTCGGGTCTTGAGTCTTACTCAACTTCACACCTTGTAACACAGGCAAGAACTCCTTCTTTGACTGTTCCATTTTGAACTATTTCAAAAATTTATCAAGGTATGTACTCATTGAAAAATCTTATCAAGCGTCTTGATCTATCTATATAGATATTGATGCTCAATGTGTAAGCAGCTTCACCGAGGTCTTGCTTTGAAAAACTCTTATTCAAGTATCCTTTCATGCTATCCAGAATTTCCATATCATTTCCAATTAACAATATGTCATCCACATATAATATTAGAAATGCTACAGAGCTCCCACTCACTTTCTTGTAAATACAGTTCTTTCCAAAAGTCTGTATAAAACCATATGCTTTGATCAACTCATCAAAGCATATATTCCAACTCCGAGATGCTTGCACCAGTCCATTGATGGATTGCTTGAGCTTGCACACTTTGTTAGCATCTTTAGGATTGACAAAAACTTTCTGGTTGCATCATATACAACTCTTCTTTAATAAATCCATTAAGGAATGCAGTTTTGACATCCATTTGCCAGATTTTATAAAATGTGGCAATTGCTAACATGATTCAGTTAGACTTAAGCTTTGATACGAGTGAGAAAATCTCATCGTATTCAACACCTTGAACTTGTTGAAAACATTTCGCAACAAGTCGAGCTTAGTAGATAGTAACACTACTATCAGTGTCCGTCTTCCTCTTGAAGATCCATTTATTTAACATGGCTTGCTGATCATTGAGCAAGTCAATCAAAGTCCGTACTTTGTTCTCATACATGGATCTTATCTCAGATCTCATGGCCTCAAGCCATTTTGCGGAATCTGGGCTCACCATTGCTTCTTCATAGTTCGTAGGTTCGTCATGGTCTAGTAACATAACTTCCAGAACAGGATTACCATACCACTCTGGTGCGGATCTTACTCTGGAAGACCTACGAGGTTCTGTAGTAACTTAATCTGAAGTTTCATGATCATCATCATTAACTTCCTCACTAATTGGTGTAGTAGTCACAGGAACAGATTTCTGTGATGAACTACTTTCAAATAAGGGAGCAGGTACAGTTACCTCATCAAGTTCTACTTTCCTCCCACTCACTTCTTTCGAGAGAAACTCCTTCTCTAGAAAGGATCTATTCTTAGCAATGAATGTTTCGCCTTTGGATTTATGATAGAAGGAGTACCCAACAGTTTCCTTTGGGTATTCTATTAAGACGCACTTCTCCGATTTGGGTTCGAGCTTATCAGGTTGAAAACCTTTTTCATATAAGCATCGCAACTCCAAACTTTAAGAAACGACAGCTTAGGTTTACTTCTAAACCATAGTTCATACGATGTCGTCTCAACGGATTTAGATGGTGCCCTTTTAACGTGAATGTAGCTGTCTCTAATGCATAACCCCAAAACGATAATGGTAAATCAGTAAGAGACATCATAGATCGCACCATATCCAATAAAGTGCGGTTACGACGTTCGGACACACCATAACGTTGTGGTGTTCCAGGTGGCGTGAGCTGTGAAACTATTCCACATTGTTTTAATTGAAGACCAAACTCGTAACTCAAATATTCGTCTCCGCGATCAGATCGCAGAAACTTTATTTTCTTGTTACGATGATTTTTCCACTTCACTCTGAAATTCTTTGAACCTTTCAACTATTTCAGACTTATGTTTCATCAAGTAGATATACCCATATCTGCTCAAATCATCTTGTGAAGGTCAGAAAATAACGATACTTGCCACGAGCATCAACACTCATTGGATCGCATACATCGGTATGTATTATTTCCAATAAGTCAGTAGCTCGTTCCATTGTTCCGGAGAACGGAGTTTTAGTCATCTTGCCCAAAAGGCACGGTTCGCAAGCATCAAATGATTCATAACCAAGTGATTCCGAAAATCCATCTTTATGGAGTTTCTTCATGCGCTTTACACCGATATGACCCAAACGGCAGTGCCACAAATAAGTTGCACTATCATTATTAACTTTGCATCTTTTGGCATCAATATTATGAATATGTGTATCACTACGATCGAGATCCAACAAACTATTTTCATTGGGTGTATGACCATTGAAGGTCTTATTCATGTAAACAGAATAACAATTATTCTCTAACTTTAAATGAATAACTGTATCGCAATAAACATGATCAAATCATGTTCATGCTCAACGCAAACGCCAAATAACATTTATTTAGGTTTAACACTAATCCCGAAAGTATAGGGAGTGTGCGATGATGATCATATCAATCTTGGAACTACTTCCAACACTCATCGTCACTTCCCCTTCAACTAGTCTCTGTTTATTCTGTAACTCCTGTTTCGAGTTACTAATCTTAGCAACCGAACAAGTATCAAATACTCAGGGGCTACTATAAACACTAGTAAGGTACACATCAATAACCTGTATATCAAATATACCCTTGTTCACTTTGCCATCCTTCTTATCCACCAAATATTCAGGGCATTTCCGCTTCCAGTGACCATTTCCTTTGCAGTGTAAGCACTCAGTTTCAGGCTTTGGTCCAGCTTTGGGCTTCTTCACGGGAGTGACAACTTGTTTGCCATTCTACTTGAAGTTCCCTTTCTTTCCCTTTGCCCTTTTCTTGAAACTAGTGGTCTTGTCAATCATCAACACTTGATGCTCTTTCTTGATTTCTACCTTCGTCGATTTCAACATCACGAAGAGCTCGGGAATCGTTTTCGTCATCCCTTGCATACTATAGTTCATCACGAAGTTCTAGTAACTTAGTGATGGTGACTAGAGAATTCTGTCAATCACTATCTTATCTGGAAGATTAACTCCCACTTGATTCAAGTGATTGAAGTACCCAGACAATCTGAGCACATGCTCACTAGTTGAGCGATTCTCCTCCATCTTTTAGCTATAGAACTTGTTGGAGACTTCATATCTCTCAACTCGGGTATTTGCTTGAAATATTAACTTCAATTCCTGGAACATCTCATATGGTCCATGACGTTCAAAACATCTTTGAAGTCCCGATTCTAAGCCGTTAAGCATGGTGCACTAAACTATCAAGTAGTCATCATATTGAGCTAGCCAAACGTTCATAACGTCTGCATCTGCTCCTGCAATAGGTCTGTCACCTAGCGGTGCATTAAGGACATAATTCTTCTGTGCAGCAATGAGGATAAACCTCAGATCACGGATCCAATCCGCATCATTGCTACTAACATCTTTCAACACAATTTTCTCTAGGAACATATCAAAATAAACATATGAAAGCAACAACGCAAGCTATTGATCTACAACATAATTTGCAAAATACTACCAGGACTAAGTTCATGATAAATTTAAGTTCAATTAATCATATTACTTAAGAACTCCCACTTAGATAGACATCTCTCTAGTCATCTAAGTGATCACGTGATCCAAATCAACTAAACCATGTCCGATCATCACGTGAGATGGAGTAGTTTCAATGGTGAACATCATTATGTTGATCATATCTACTATATGATTCACGCTCGACCTTTCGGTCTCCGTGTTCCGAGGCCATATCTGTATATGCTAGGCTCGTCAAGTTTAACCTGAGTATTCCGCGTGTGCAACTGTTTTGCACCCGTTGTATTTGAACGTAGAGCCTATCACACCCGATCATCACGTGGTGTCTCAGCACGAAGAACTTTCGCAACGGTGCATACTCAGGGAGAACACTTCTTGATAATTAGTGAGAGATCATCTTAAAATGCTACCGTCAATCAAAGCAAGATAAGATGCATAAAGGATAAACATCACATGCAATCAATATAAGTGATATGATATGGCCATCATCATCTTGTGCTTGTGATCTCCATCTTCGAAGCACCGTCGTGATCACCATCGTCACCGGCGCGACACCTTGATCTCCATCGTAGCATCGTTGTCGTTACGCCATCTATTGCTTCTACGACTATCGCTACCGCTTAGTGATAAAGTAAAGCAATTACAGGGCGTTTGCATTTCATACAATAAAGCGACAACCATATGGCTCCTGCCAGTTGCCGATAACTTCGGTTACAAAACATGATCATCTCATACAATAAAATATAGCATCACGTCTTGACCATATCACATCACAACATGCCCTGCAAAAACAAGTTAGACGTCCTCTACTTTGTTGTTGCAAATTTTACGTGGCTGCTACGGGCTTAGCAAGAACCGTTCTTACCTACGCATCAAAACCACAATGATAGTTCGTCAAGTTAGTGCTGTTTTAACCTTCGCAAGGACCGGGCGTAGCCACACTCGATTCAGCGAAAGTGAGAGAGACAGACACCCGCCAGCCACCTTTAAGCACAAGTGCTCGTAATGGTGAAACCAGTCTAGCGTAAGCGTACGCGTAATGTCGGTCCGGGCCGCTTCATCTCACAATACCGCCGAACCAAAGTATGACATGCTGGTAAGCAGTATGACTTGTATTGCCCACAACTCACTTGTGTTCTACTCGTGCATATAACATCAACGCATAAAACCTAGGCTCGGATGCCACAGTTGGGGAACGTAGTAATTTCAAAATTCTCCTACGTACACGCAAGATCATGTTGATGGCATAGCAACGAGAGGGGAGAGTATTGTCCACGTACCCTCGTAGACCGTAAGCGGAAGCGTTATGACAACGCGGTTGATGTAGTCGTACGTCTTCATGATTCGACCGATCCAAGTACCGAACGTACGGCACCTCCGAGTTCAGCACACGTTCAGCTCGATGACGATCCCCGGGCTCCGATCCAGCAAAGCTTCGGGGATGAGTTCCATCAGCACGACGGCGTGGTGACGATGATGATGCTCTACTGGCCCAGGGCTTCGCCTAAACTCCGCGACAATATAACCAAGGTGGAATATGGTGGAGGGGGGCACCGCACACGGCTAAGGAACGATCCGTAGATCAACTTGTGTGTCTATGGGGTGCCCCCTGCCCCCGTATATAAAGGAGCAAGGGGGAGGTGCGGCCGGCCTAGGAGGGGGCGCGCCAAGTGTTGAGTCCTACTAGGACTCCCTAGTCCTAGTAGGATTCCACCTCCCTTGTTGGAGTAGGAGAAGGGGAAAGAGGGGGAGAGGAAGAAGGAAAGGGGGGCTGCGCCCCTTGTCCAATTCGGACCAGAGGGGGGGCGCAGGCCTCCTTCCTTTTGGCCTCTCTCCTCTATTCCCGTATGGCCCAATAAGGCCCATATACTCCCCGGCGAATTCCCGTAACTCTCCGGTACTCCGAAAAATACCCGAATCACTCGGAACCTGTCCGAACTCCGAATATAGTCGTCCAATATATCGATCTTTACGTCTCGACCATTTCGAGACTCCTCGTCATGTCCCCGATCTCATCCGGGACTCCGAACTCCTTCGGTACATCAAAACTCATAAACTCATAATATAACTGTCATCGAAACCTTAAGCGTGCGGACCCTACGGGTTCGAGAACTATGTAGACATGACCTAGAACTATTCTTGGTCAATAACCAATAGCGGAACCTGGATGCCCATATTGGCTCCTACATATTCTACGAAGATCTTTATCGGTCAAACCGCATAACAACATACTTTGTTCCCTTTGTCATCGGTATGTTACTTGCCCGAGATTCGATCGTCGGTATCCAATACCTAGTTCAATCTCGTTACCGGCAAGTCTCTTTACTCGTTACGTAATGCATCATTCCGTAACTAACTCATTAGCTACATTGCTTGCAAGGCTTATAGTGATGTGCATTACCGAGAGGGCCCAGAGATACCTCTCCGACAATCGGAGTGACAAATCCTAATCTCGAAATACGCCAACCCAACATGTACCTTTGGAGACACCTGTAGTACTCCTTTATAATCACCCAGTTACGTTGTGACGTTTGGTAGCACCCAAAGTGTTCCTCCGGTAAACGGGAGTTGCATAATCTCATAGTTACAGGAACATGTATAAGTCATGAAGAAAGCAATAGCAACATACTAAACGATCAAGTGCTAGGCTAACGGAATGGGTCATGTCAATCACATTATTCTCCTAATAATGTGATCCCATTAATCAAATGACAACACATGTCTATGGTTAGGAAACATAACCATCTTTGATTAATGAGCTAGTCAAGTATAGGCATACTAGTGACTATATGTTTGTCTATGTATTCACACATGTATTATGTTTCCGGTTAATACAATTCTAGCATGAATAATAAACATTTATCATGAAATAAGGAAATAAATAATAACTTTATTATTGCCTCTAGGGCATATTTCCTTCACGTACCACCTCCACGGGGTCCTCAAGCCTCCGCGCCGTTGCTGGCCCACGTGACCGCCACCAAAGAAGGTTCGGGTCAACGACGGGCTGGCTCCTAACCTAGTTGCGCCTTCCGGAAGGCAGCACATCCCAGTACCAACTCGGCGGAGCCTAGTCCCGGACATGGCCCCTCTGATCAAGCAGGCCTCCTCCACCGAGTCGACGACGAGGATGCAGGATAGGCATCGTCGACGTCGATGCGGGAATAATTGCTTTAACTAAAAAACTAAACTAGTTCTATTAATTTTTGTACTAAAAATAAAATAGTTGTATTAATTCAATTAGTTCAATTAAGCACTTACTATAAATAAAAATAAACTAGTTCTTACTAAAGGAAATATGCCCTAGAGGCAATAATAAAGTTATTATTTATTTCCTTATTTCATGATAAATGTTTATTATTCATGCTAGAATTGTATTAACCAGAAACATGATACATGTGTGAATACATAGACAAACTGAGTGTCACTAGTATGCCTCTACTTGACTAGCTCATTAATCAAAGATGGTTATGTTTCCTAGCCATGGACAAAGAGTTGTCATTTGATTAACAGGATCACATCATTAGGAGAATGATGTGATTGACTTGACCCATTCCGTTAGCTTAGCACTTGATCGTTTAATATGTTGCTATTGCTTTCTTCATAACTTATACATGTTCCTATGACTATGAGACTATGCAACTCCCGTTTACCGGAGGAACACTTTGTGTGCAACCAAACGTCACAACGTGACTGGGTGATTATAAAGGTGCTCTATAGGTGTCTCCAAAGGTACTTGTTGAGTTGACGTATTTCGAGATTAGGATTTGTCACTCCGATTGTCGGAGAGGTATCTCTGGGCCCTCTCGGTAATGCACATCACTATAAGCCTTGCAAGCAATGTGACTAATGAGTTAGTTATGAGATGATGTATTACATAACGAGTAAAGAGACTTGCTGGTAACGAGATTGAACTAGGTATTGAGATACCGATGATCGAATCTCGGGCAAGTAACATACCGATGACAAAGGGAACAAACGTATGTTGTTATGCGGTTTGACCGATAAAGATCTTCGTAGAATATGTGGGAGCCAATATGAGCATCCAGGTTCCGCTATTGGTTATTGACCGGAGACGTATCTCGGTCATGTCTACATAGTTCTCAAACCCGTAGGGTCCGCATGCTTAAAGTTAGATGACGGTTACATTATGAGTTTACTTGTTTTGATGTACCAAAGGTAGTTTGGAGTCCCGGATGAGATCGGGGACATGACGAGGAGTCTCGAAATGATCGAGATGTAAAGATCGATATATTATACGACTATATTCGGACTTCGGAAAGGTTCCGAGTGATTCGGGTATTTTTCGAAGTACCAGAGAGTTACGGGAATTCGCCGGGGAGTATATGGGCCTTATTGGGCCATACGAGAATAGAGGAGAGAGGCCAAAAGGAAGGAGGCCTGCGCCCCCCCCCTCTGGTCCGAATTGGACAAGGGGTGCAGCCCCTTTTTCCTTCTCCCTCTCCCCCTCTTTCCTTCTCTCCTACTCCTACTAGGAAAGGAGGAGTCCTACTCCCGGTGGGAGTAGGACTCCCCCCTTGGCACGCCCTCCTCCTTGGCCGGCCGCCTCTCCCCTAGCTCCTTTATATACGGGGGCAGGGGGGCACCACAAGGACACGACAATTGATCATTGATCTCTTAGCCGTGTGCGGTGCCCCCCTCCACAATAATCCACCTCGATAATATCATAGTGGTGCTTAGGCGAAGCCCTGCGTCGGTAGAACATCATCATCATCACCACGCCGTCGTGCTGACGGAACTCTCCCACGACACTCGGCTGGATCAGAGTTCGAGGGATGTCATCGAGCTGTACGTGTGCAAGAACTCGGAGGTGTCGTGCTTTCGGTGCTTGATTGATCGGGCCGTGAAGACGTACGACTACATCAACCGCGTTGTACTAACGCTTCCGCTTTCGGTCTACGAGGGTACGTGGACACACTCTCCCCTCACATTGCTATGCATCACCATGATCTTGCGTGTGCGTAGGAAATTTTTGAAATTACTGCGTTCCCCAACACTTACTAAAAATAAACTAGTTCAACTAGTTCTATTAATTTTCTTACTAAAAATAAACTAGTTCTATTAGTTCAACTAGTTCTTACTAAAAATAAACTAGTTCAACTAGTTCTATTAATTTTCTTACTAATTCTATTAAACACTTACGAAAAACAGTAAAAAAAACTAGTTAGATGAACTCTAAAATTTAACCCTAACTAATTTGATGAACTCTAAAATTTAATGAACCCTAACTAATTTGATGAACTCTAAAATTTAACCCTAACTAATTTGATCAACTCTAAAATTTAACCCTAACTAATTTGATGAACTCCAAAAATAATTCTATTTAACAACTATTGCCCTAATTAGCATCTAATTTGATGAACCCTAACTAATTAGACGAACTCTAAAATTTAACCCTAAGAACCCTAGCTAGGCAGAGGTAGAGGAGGAGGAGGAGGAGGGCGTGCTCACCTCGGGCGCCGGCGGAGTTAGGGAGAGGGGCACGCGGCGTCGAGGTCGGGGACGGGGTCGGGGTCGGGGCGGCGGGCGCACGGCGGAGGGCGGCAATGTAGGGGGGCGTCGAGGTCGGGGGTGGGGCGGCGTCGAGGTCGGGGGGGCGGCATCGACGGCATGCGGAGGGCGACGGGTGAGTGCTACTGCTACGTTTTGGGGGAAGTGGCCATGGGGAGAAGAACCATGCGTGGTTAAGTTAAAAGTAGCAGTAGCGCGTTCGAGGAAAAGCGCTATTGCTATGTTAGCTATAGCTAAAAATAGCAATAGCGCTAGATAGCAACAAGCGCTACTGCTAAGATAGCTATAGCACATGTCCAGAAAGCCCGATGCTGCTACGCCTTTCTCCTTTATTTTTGTTTTTCATTTATTTTCATTCACATTTTCTTTTTTTCCTTCCCCTTTTTCTATTTTTTTCATTTTCATTTAGTATTCTATGTGTTTTTCATTTTATTTTCCTTTCCTTAGCAGTAGCACTTTCCGCGTAAAACACGTTACTACAATAATCTTAGCAGCAGCGCGCTTTTCCTAAGCATGCTACTACTATTGCTAGCCTGTCGAGAACAGTAGGGGAACTATAGTAGTAGCGCTTCTTTCACGAGACGCGCTACTGCTACAAACTTAGCTACAGTGTGTTTATTTCACACGCACTAGTGGTAAATTGTAGTAGCCCTTCTTTTTAGCCCACGCTACTGGTAAGTTTCTGTGTATAAGGTTTTCCCTAGTAGTACATTTATTTTCATATGCAATATTTTTACTTTCCGCTGCTACACTGTTAGAATTGCATGTGTAGGTTGATTGCTTGACTTGTGTTAATTGCTAAAATCTGCCCACAACTAAAATTGTGAAAAGGTTAGATTTTTATTTGGTCAAGTAGTCTAATCACCCCCCCCCCCCTCTAGACCTAGTTTCGATCCTACAGATATGAGGACAAGGGGCTGGACATCCCGGTTGGCTTTCGCCCCCACAAGGAGACTACTTCTACTCATAAGTCTCATCTTTGGCCCTATAGCACAATGAAGATTAATCCCGTCACGAAGAATATGACATATGAGTTGTTTCCTTTTCTGGAAATTCTTCACTACATCTTCAGGCACACTCTTTTTCCTTGGATTGGGAACTTGGACCAGGTTCATTCCTATCTAGTGGATATGTTGCTCTTCTTTCTAAGTGGTTTTGGTGATTATGACAATGATTTTGTGGACTAATCATGTGCATTGAGCATTTCAGATATTCATTCATATGGCACGAGACGATTTCTTCCCCTCGGTGTTTAAAGTGAAGACGGTGTAGTTTCCTTCGTTTCAGTTTTGGTGGACTTGAGTCATAGGGGACATCGTACTATCAAGAGGGGGTCCGTATTAGAAAGGTTAGGGTGGAATCAACATGTACACATCTCATTTGCACCCCCAGCTATTTCCCACGTCGTTGGAGTGTCCTCCGTTGTGTTGAGAGTGGCTCGGATGAAGCTAGCGGTAGTACGGCTCCAAGTTCCGCTCTACTACGGCCTCGATTTGGGACTTGCATTTTTTGTGTCGGGATTCAGCGGTAGTCTAGTGGTGGTCCCGCTGGCATACTACCGCTGACCCCACATAGACCCAATCGAGGAGCGGTAGTAGCAGCGGTAGTACCACTTAGCCCATAAGCGGTAGTACAGCAGCTACCACCGCTGCCACTACCTCTCGTGGCCTCCTTCTCTCCATCTCTCCCATGTGTGCTCAGTTCCCAGCGGCAGTACCGCTGGGGCAAGCGGCAGTGCTGCGACGGCCAACGGTAGTACTGCACGCTTGAACGAATATCGCATGGTGCGGGCTGTGCACGGGGATAACGGTTGGATCTTTTTGCCCACTATATAGGGGGGGTCTTATTCTCCAAGAAGACTCACCTCTTCCTTCCCAAAACTCCATTGTTGTTCCAAAGCTCATTTTTTCCCGGTCTCTCTCCCTAGCCAATCAAAACTTGTTGATTTTCTAGGGCTTGCTTGAGAAGGCCTCGATCTACACTTCCACCAAGAGAAACTTGATTCCCCCCACTAATACCTTGTAGATCTTGTTACTCTTGGGTGTTTGAGCATCCTAGATGGTTGAGGTCACCTCGGATCCACATTCCATTGTGGTGAAGCTCCGTCGTGCTGCTGCCTTCAAGCTTGTTGTGGAGATTGCCCCAATCTTGTTTGTAAAGGTTCGGTCGCCGCCTTCAAGGGCACCACTAGTGGAATCATGGCATCTTGCATTGTGCGAGGTGTGAGAAGAATACAGTGGCCCTAGTGGCTTCTTGGGGAGCATTGCGCATCCACACTGCTCTAATAGAGAAGTACTTCCCCTCAAAGGGAAGGAACTTTGGTAACACATCCTCATCTTCACCGGCTCCACGTGTGGTTATTTTGTCCAAGTTATTGTTGTGTTGTATCCTTTACTTGCTTGTGTTGTTAGCATCATATAGGTTGCTCACCTAGTTGCATTTCTAGACAACCTATTTGTTGCTAATCTTATTTTGTTAAGAAAAGCTAAAAATTGATAGTTGCCTATTCACCCCCCCTCTAGTCAACCATATTGATCCATTCAAAAATGTTGTGCCCTTTTGCTCTGTGACGTGGAAGGATCGAGGTTAGTGGCCAACCATGCATCGCACTATAGCTC
Source organism: Triticum aestivum (assembly GCF_018294505.1). Classification (NCBI taxonomy): domain Eukaryota; kingdom Viridiplantae; phylum Streptophyta; class Magnoliopsida; order Poales; family Poaceae; genus Triticum; species Triticum aestivum. The sequence goes on along the minus strand of NC_057804.1, from coordinate 530,735,334 downwards.
GTCCTCGCGCTTGTTGAAGCTTTCTCCTCTACTCTTCTTCGGATCGCCGGCTATATCAGTGGATCATCACCCTCCCCCTCCTTCTTCTCCTCCTCCCCCCCCCCCCCTCCGGTTGTTGTTGTCCGGCGGCCCAATGCTGATGTTGGTTTGTGTCCGCAACGGTGTGGGTGTATGACTGTTGTGTGGCGGTTTGAGTATAGGACTGTTGTTGGTAGTTGCCGGTCTGTGTGAGGCTTCCACATGTTCGTCCTCATGGCCACCTCCGCCGCCGCCGCCGCCGTCATGGATGATGTCGAGCATCTCCCTGTCCTGGTCATAGTACGTCGGCTCACCTGCTTTAGGCATTGTAGTGAACAGCATCCAGGCACCCATCTAATCCCCTCCCGCCATCCGCTCCTGGACGAGCTGCCGCGAAGAATACTCAGAGAAGAGTGACGCTGCATTTACGTCGATGATGTAAGGAACCATACCAGCGGGGGTTCCGAGCTGCTTGGCGGCGTAGTAGTACGAAGGTTGTAAGGCTCCGACCACTGTGCCGCCTGTACCGTGTGCGCACTTGTCTGGCGACGTACGCGACAAGAACCACAACCACCATGCCCAATGTCCCCACGTAGGCCCACCGGCAGCAAACTGCTTCTTGATTTTCTTCTCCTCTGCAGCCTTCGCTTTGACGCGGCGAGTTTGCTGCGTAGCCGAGCTGATCTTTCGGGCGAGCGTGATGCTCGGATCCTCCAACACCTCCGTCGCCTCCATCTCCAACAGGTTCTCCGACGGTTTCATGCGTCGGTGGTAGAAGGAAGGAGAGGGTGGGAGAAAAGAACAGAAATTGGACGGAGAGTGACAGGGGGTGGAAGAAGAAAGTGGGGAAATTTTGGCACGCAAAGACTGCCAGTTGCTACAAAAGCGCGGGCTTCGCCTTCCTTTTGGGTGGGTCAAGGGGGCACAGAGGTACGTTTCGCGTGTCCAGACTCCTGCAACACCCCTCCCCCCCTCCCCCCACACACGTTTGGTTCCGCTTTGCGGGAGAAAACACGTCTAGACCGCGTTGGATGGCTTTCGCGGTCCAAACATCGCGTTCCAGACGTATGCAGGCGTTGTGAGGATCGCTGTTGGAGATGCCCTTATTTTCCACCCGTTAACTCCTAATCTTTGTGATTTTTTTTTGCTCAATTAGCTCATTCTTCAAACTTGATTACCCCCGATTTTTTTGCCAATTCATTGATATGTTTATGCAAACAATCCAAATAAATGCACCACATTTAAATACTAACATAAACAATTCAAATGCACTATAATATAATTCAACTATGAGTATAAATAAACTCCATCCAAGCCAAGAAGCAGCAAAAAACATCACCACAAAAGGCGCCGAACGAATAAGTTCGTTCCAAAAAAAATTAGGAAACACATGATGGATCAAAAGCCACCATAGTTTATAAGGACAGCATGCACTCGCGTTGTCACCTCTAGCGCCACCATTGTCACCGCCATCTTTGTCGCCATCGCCACCACCACCAAATGACATGGTTAGGATGTCCTCACAAGTTAACTCGCAATATTGTATCGCCCTCTCGCCCATTTTGCTTGGAACCATGGACATTATAGCACGCTCTTTAGTCACCCTCTTGTTATTATGTTCTTCAGCCTCCAATGCTAGTCGTTGCTCCTCAATCTTCATCTCCTTAATTTTTTCGTCGGCTCCAATGCAGGTATTTCCACCTCAATTTCAAGCATTTATTCTTTCGCTTGCACCTTTCTATCCTCGGCCGCCGCCTTTGCCTTCCACATCTCCTCCTCCATCATCTTCATCTTGTAGAAACAATGCAACTCGTCCACCATTCGGTTGGTCATCAATGCCCTCTGCACCTCCACCACTGCGGTGAGCTCTTCCATGTATGCTCAAACGCCTCCATTCTTCTTTGCCTTTGCATTTTTTTTCTCCATTCAGATGGCCATTAGGAGTGGATGGGATCTTTACCAACTCATTATTATCAATGAATGTGTTAAATATTGTCCTCATTGGTGTTGTTTCATAGTTCCTCCTTATCCATTTCTCATTTCTCACAAGAATCATGTAACAATGATGCAAAGAAAAGCCCTTGCCGCTGTCCCTCTTGTTCCTTTGCCAAGCTTGGTTGGCCGATTTGTACTCGTTAATGGGCACCCACTCGGCGGTGCTAGGTGGACTCTATCAACCCAGAGATGTTTTTGGCTCTGTACTTACTTCTGCTCTGTGCTAGGATGCAGCTATTTTACTTGTTGCCTCACTTCATAATGACTTCGCCTTTGCGACCAAGCAACTAATTCGATGTAAACTAGTACTCCCTCCGTTCCAAAATTCTTGTCTTAGATTTGTCTAGATACGGATGTATCTAATACTAAAACGTGACTTGATACATCCGTATTTAGACAAATCTAAGACATGAATTTTGGGACGGAGGAGTATTCTCCTATTCACCCCCTTTCCCTTTATTAGCTTTTTTCGGGTCCCTTTATTAGTTGATGGACCTCAAAATAGGTTCCATTTAAATGTGCGTGCAATTCCTGGTTGACAACTGAGATGCAATTAAAATGTGCCTGAGAAAGCAACCGGGTGTAAAGTACTGTTGCGGCTGCATCACCTTCATACAATTGAATGAATTAAACATGATTTTGAAAAACATAGTGAGAAGTCACCCAGGGGCTTACTGGCTAGCACCATGGATATTGAGGTAATCATCTTATGTTTGAACTCGCTTTTTGTTATCAATTTAATTGGTGTTGAGTTCCTCTTAGACTTAAGACGCTTAAAAATAAGTCCGGGTCAATGACACTGACTATCTATTATTTTATCTGTCGGTAAACTGGTTAGGTGCATCAGAAGTTGTGTTCAACTTCGGTCCATTGTGGTATGCTTGAAAAGAAAACCGGAGGGAAAGAGAAACCAAGCGAGAAAAATAATTGGAGGGAAGCCTTTTTGGCTTAGCAAAAAGGGTCGCGCAAGTCGCTGTCTTCTTTGGCTTGGGAAACCGAAAGTGACTCACAAATACAAAGCGCCTGCATTACTTAGCCGCCAATAATTGGTGAAAACGAAGGCTTTCTTTGCTGGCTAGAGGGAGCTGGATCGGAGTGCTTATTTTTCGTAACACAACCGCAAGCTTCGGTCAGCCGGCCCTTCCTTTCTCGGTGCATTTCAACATCGCTGTACTATCATGGAAGTAAAATGTCATTTCCCCAGTCATATATCATTGCTTCATTTCTCCTTATCTTCGCCCGTCTCTTTTCCCTTCGTTGGTGTTACTGTATAGGAGGGAAAAAAGAGGAAGAAGAGAGTATCCGGCAGTGTGATTTGTTTGATTCTACTTCAGAGGTGCATCCGTTTACACTTGATTGGTCGTTTTCACCAGCTCTATCCTCAAACGGTGCTAAGTAACTGCCGTCTACGAGAATGACGGTTCACTGCTGAGTCTATACTCCCTCTGCCCGGTGAAAGTTTACATTTAAAATTTATCCATAAAATAGTGTACTTCTATATTTCGAATGCACTTTAAGCGGGAAAAAAATGCTTCTATCTTATCACACGATAATCAAGACTAATTTCATTTTACACATGATCTTCTAAATTTCTACATGCATTTGAACTCATTGGGCGTTGCCTAGGAACGGGTCTGCCGATCCAAGACCGAGGGTGAGCTCGGGGTCCGGGCTCTTCGCGTGCAGAACGACTGCCTTATTCCCAAGCTGCTCCATCGTCTGCACTCCCGTGCGCTGTCCCGGTGGGCCTCCTGGGCCTGGGACCAGTCGGGAGGGAAGTCTCTCTTGGCCCCCCGGGCGTTCCCCCCTTGAGGGTGAGCATTGGCAGACCCTCTTGGAGCTTCTGCTGGTCTACCGTGCCCTCACGAGGGTGGAGGTGGGGGATGGGATGACAACCTCGTTCTGGCAAGACCGGTGGCTCCCCTGCGGCCCGCTCCGCGTGGCCTTTCCTGCTTTATTCACTCATGTGGTTCGTCGGGAGGTGTCGTTTTGGGAGGCCCACCGTTGCGGGATGCGCGCCCTGCTCATGCCCAGACTCACTCCCATGGCGGTGAGAGAGTGCGGGGCTGTCCAACAGTTGGTGGAGGGGGTCCCCTCCCCAGAGGATCCTGACTCCCGGATCGCTGCTCTCTGCGCGGGCCCCAAGGGCAAGTTCTCTTCGCAGGAGGCGTACGCCCTCACGTGCTTCGGGGGCGTCGAGGCGGCGGCTGCGACATTTCTCGGGTCGTCTCGTGCCCCGCCGTGTGTCACGTTATTCGGTTGGCTGCTCTCGCTGCCGCGCATTCATACGCGGGACGTGCTCCTCCGCAAGACCATCAGGCGGGGTGTCCATGTTGTGAGGCTGAGCTTGAGACGGCGAATCACCTCATTTTTGGATGCCCTTTCGCAGTTCAGTTCTGGCGGTGCCTCGGCCTGTCGGCGGTGGGGGCGACGGTGGGGTCTCTTCACTGCTTCGATGCGTCCCCCGCTGTCGGTGCTGCATCGCGTGCCTCCTTCGTCCTTTTTTAGAGAAAAGGCCAGAGCCCGACTTTATAAATAAAGCCATACGGCAGCGTCATGACATCGAACAGGAAAGAGACCAGCTAGCGGAACACCGCAAACAGTGCACCAAGCAAACAATTTGAGACCGACAAAACACGAAGGGATACAGGCATCATGCCAAACACGGCGCGCAGGCCGGGAGGGAGAGAAACCTAAACTCCGCAAACAGCAACCCCAAGATTAGACGACGGGATCTCGCCCGGAGATGAGGGATGCCGAAGCCCGAATTTTGTCGATGAGCAGGTCCAGGGCATCCCGATCTTCCTCCTTAGTCAATGATCTCCACTGCTACAATAGTATACATGATTTGAAAAGAACGTCAGCAGGCTTAGATGGGAAGATATGTTCAATAGTAAATTTGTTCCTAATAGTCCAAAGAGCCCAGCACAAGGCTCCTAGGCCGACCCAAAACACCCTCTTGGTAACCCCAACCAAAACTTTGGCTAGGTTTCAAATATTGGAGAAAGAGGAGGGGTTCCAAGAAACCTGTAACCAAGATCTGACACAACACCAAACTAACTTGGCCAGCACGCAATTGAAAAAGATGTGATCCTCCGTCCTCCTTTGCTGCTGGAGGCTCTGGAAGCGGTGAGACGTCGTCGTCTTCAGGAATGACTTACAATCTCTTGCGGCCACCTTCAAAGCCTGTCGCGACGACGCCATGCTTTGGCGTGCTCGGCTGGCGAAGGGAGATCGCACCCACATTGATGTCTGGCTGTCTGGCCTTAGGTGTGGGTAGTGAGACTTGGTTTGTGAGGCGTGCGTGAAAACTTGTATGCCTCCCCCTCCCTCTTCCTTGTAAATCTGATCACTCTGGGGCTTTGGTCCCCCTTTTGGGTAATATATTCAACTGGCGGAGCCCCCTCCCCCTCCCTCTTCCTTGTGAATTTGATCACTCTGGGGATTTGGTCCCCTTTTTTGGGTAATATATTCAGCTGGCGGAGCCCCCCCCCCCTTTGAAAATCTCATTGGGTTAGATAATTAAAGACGAGAGAGATGGTTTGCTTGCACTTTTTCAATGCATTTCTTGTTTCACTTCACAATTTGTTCTAAAATTGGCCTCCCCTCCCCTCGCGTCGCCTCCCCTGGGCGACACTAGGGGTCCCTCAACCCTAGCACCGCAGGCCTCCCCTCGCACATCTTCCTACTGCCGCTGCCGCCATCGTGGGCCGTGATGGCGGCGGGCCCGGTGCCGAAGGCACCTAGGCGGGCGGAGGCTGTGAGATCTCATCTGAGGCAGCAGGGGTGGCACCTCTCGTGGGAGTCCGAGGGCGGTGGCTAGGGCGGCGACCCTATGCCACGCGGCGGTGGTCGCAGTTCCATGGCCGGCGGGGCGGCAGCCCTGAGATGGATGGCGGCGGTGGTAGCACCTCATCCCGCGGGGTTGGTTGATCTATGCGGAGATGGTGACGGCGGCGGCTGCGAATCCAACGCCCCAATTGGATCCGCCGCGGGGTGGCCTTGCGCCGACCGATGGCACATGGAGGGACTGGTGAGGAGATGACGGAACTCCGCCGGAGTACTGACGGAGGCGTACGTCTTCGTGGCGAGGCTCTGCTCGGTTCCAGCCAGCCTAGAGAGATCGGGGCGACGTGGCTTCCGGTGAAAATTGCGCCTGACTGCGGTCTTGGGGACGATGGCGGCGTCTCGGATGTCGTTCCCTTCTCGAGGCATCGTCGTTGTAGATCACGTCAACCTGATCTGGATGTTCCGGGGGAAACCCTAGATCTGGGTCTATCGGATTAGACGATGACGGCGCTTTCGGTGTCGTTCTCCCTTCTGGGGGCATCATTTTGGAGCAAGTGCTGGCCGGAGGGGACAAAAGGAAGAGCGGTGTTTCATCTTGCCCATTTATGGCAGCTGATCTCGGCGGCGTGGCGCAGTGGAGACTCGGCGCCCGATGCGCGGAGATGGACTCGCGCAGGATGATGGCATTGTCTGGCGTCGTGGTGGCGTCGACGGCAGCTAGGCCGGGCAAGGTAGATTCAATAGTACAACATTGAGGATGGATTGGTGGCAGGTGGTTGCGGCGGCCTCATACCCGGCAGACGTCCTGGTTGAGGAGTGGCCGGACTGGTAGGTGCCCCATACCCCGCAGGCGTCCTGGTTGTGACCTCAGGTCTTAGATGTTAGGATTGGCTGCGAGGTATGTTTGATACTAGACCCAGACTATCAGCATCCCTTCATCAATTGGATAGGAGTAACGACAGTTTTGTTGCCTAGACGATGGCTTCAGTCTTATTGTTGTATGACTTTGTAAGATCTTGTGTGAATAATTAATAAAGTGACTACATGCATCGTCCAGATGCAGAGGCCGGGGGTCCTCTTCCATTTCAAAAAAAATTGTTCCAAAAAATTTATATGTATACTTTTCACCACATGGATATGTTTTGAAACATTTAAGATTTGGATTGACAACAAAATGAGGCACCTTAAGACTAGCCACAATGGATAGTAAGATAGAGTAGTAACATGCCCATGTTACTACTCTATGTTACTATTTTTATAATGGGGAGTAACATATGTGTGGCAACATACGCAACACTTTATTTATTAAGCTATAGACTCATTTTGCCTTGATATGTACGATGTTATTCATACTATTAGGCTAGTCATAGTGGGAGTAACATAAGTAGTAACATAGATGCCACATAAGCAAAAAAGATGATGTGTCATGTAATTAAAGAGGAGAGAGACAAATAGAGTAACATATTATGTTACCATAACATAGCGGTTCCCAATACAAAATGAGTCTACAAAGCAATAAATGAAGACATGTATGTTACTACATATATGACACTTCCCACTATGAAGGTAGTAACATGGACTAGTAACATATGTATATTACTAGTCTAAGTTACTCCCCACTATGACCAGCCTTAGGCTAGCCATAGTGGGAGTAACTTAGGTAGTAACATAACACATTCCAAGAAAAAATTGCTTATGTGGCATAGAGTTAATGAGGAAAGAGATGCTTGTGGTAACATAATATGTTACTGTAACATAACACATCCCGAGGTAAAATGAGTCTATATCTCATTTAATGAAGGCTTGTATGTTACCATCCATATGTTACTACCAATTATGAAGGTAGCAACATAGACTAGTAACATATGCATGTTACTAGTCTAAGTTACTCCCCACTATGACCAGCCTTAGTAATTAGCTATGTTATCACATGTATTTTTTTCTTCATTTATTGATTGCCACATCACCTATTTTATCTAGATATGTGTGATGTTATTATCTATGTTAACTCTTTCACGCCACAATTATTGTCTGGCCACTCCGCGAAAGCTTGACACGTCGACTCTGACACTGCGGTGATAATATGCAGGTTCGGCATCCAAATGGCTGATCAAGGACAGCAACAACCTCTGATCCCGATCGGTGGCTTTGCATCCAAATGTCTAACCTTGAGGCAACAGATTCTTGCTCCGCCATACAGCTAATGCCATCCTCATTGTCTCCTCACTCCTTTTCTATTTGGGGGCTCATTGTCTCCTCACTCCGTTAATTTTATTTCCTCGTCGTGTACGCGACCGTGGGAGCAACAACTGTGATGGTCTGGAGTATTGTACCGATACATACAACCAATACGACTGTGAGTATACATACATACGTCAGGTCACATTTTACCCTGCTAGCTTCTTAAATACAATGGCATGCAAGTCCATGGCAGCAGTCAGCGAAAGGACGAGCACAAACTGAGGCGGAGCGGCGTTTGGAAAACAAGGCGGGTTGAGTTGGAGTCAGGGTACGCTTGCCCGAAAATACTCTCCTGTCGACACCTCGGCAAGTTTCCTCCTCCTCCTACTAGTTTGCTTCAGCTGACAACGTTGGGGTTGTTTGGTTTGAGACTAAGTTTGCCAAAGCTTGCCACATCTAAGGTTAGGCAAAATTTGATCAACTTAGGTGTGTGTTTGGTTCAAGCCACACTATGGTCCCACATCACATATACACAACAAATGTGGCAAGATTTTCTTAGGCTTGCCAACTTGCGGCTCTCATTTTAAAGAACTAACCTTAAACAAGTTTAGCAACATTGTATGGCAAAATGTGGCACTCTTAGACCTAGAACCAAACAAACCCAACATCCTCCGGCCGCAACCAAAATTTCGGCCCCGAAAACTTGAGAAACCCAACCATCATCAGATGAGATTCACATGAAAGAAGAAGGCAATAATCAAAGCAGATAGGGACTTCTTTTCCCTTGGCGTCCCATTCCATCCAAATCAACCAACAGCGTCTCGTCAGCTGAAAAAAAATGAGAGAGAGAGAGAGCTCGGCCCGCAAAAGTCCAAGGGAATATCAGCGGCCGCGCTACGCGACAAGGCGCCTGCCATGCTCGGCCCCCCGGTTGAGTCCACTCGCCAGATGCCGCGCCAGCCCCCACGTGTACGACAGCGATCCCTCCGCGTCACCGGGGTAACCTCACCGGCGTCGCCCGTCAGCCGGCCGACCCTCCCCCACCCCCAACTTAATGCACCGCTCTCTGCTCCCTTGCTTGCTCGCCTCTCCTCCCTCTTTTTTATACTTGCTCCGGCCGGCTTCATCTGCTCTCTGCTCCCCCACCCTTCCTCATCAGCTTCCCACGCAAGCCCGTCGCGTCCACGACCGGTGGTTGCCACGCCCGCGACTGGCCGGTGGCGATTGCGCGCGCGCGCTTTTATGCTCCACGCAGCTCGCTTCTTCTTCTTGGACTCTTGTAGCAGCGCGGCTAGCGGTGGTGCACCCGGCCCCGGAAGGAAGATTCTGCTGCTGCCATGGAGGTCGACACATCGTCCGCGACGGCCAAGAGCGGCGGGGCGCCGCCGCTGCCGCCGCCCGGCCCGCCCGCCAAGAAGAAGCGTGCTCTCCCCGGCATGCCAGGTGATTACTCTATTTAATTAACCTCTTGCGATTGACCGAAAGCGCGAGCTGAGGCTGCTTAATTTACCGAGCGAGCGAGGCTCTTGTTGGCTTGTGGGGGTGATCTTGGTTCGTGCACACACGCAGATCCCGACGCGGAGGTGATCGCGCTGTCGCCCAAGACGCTGATGGCGACCAACCGGTTCGTGTGCGAGATCTGCAACAAGGGGTTCCAGCGGGACCAGAACCTGCAGCTGCACCGGCGGGGCCACAACCTGCCGTGGAAGCTCCGGCAGCGGAGCGGCAAGGAGGTGCGCAAGCGGGTGTACGTGTGCCCGGAGTCGAGCTGCGTGCACCACGACCCCTCCCGCGCCCTCGGCGACCTCACCGGCATCAAGAAGCACTTCTGCCGCAAGCACGGCGAGAAGAAGTGGAAGTGCGAAAAGTGCTCCAAGAAGTACGCCGTGCAGTCCGACTGGAAGGCGCACACCAAGACCTGCGGCTCCCGCGAGTACCGCTGCGACTGCGGCACCCTCTTCTCCAGGTCCGTCTCCGTCTCCGTCCCTCCCTCCCTCCTCGCCGCCACCAATTTGCTTCTTCCACTATCCATTTACTGACTGACTGACTGACTGACTGACAAATTGGCGGCGCGTGCGTGCAGGAGGGACAGCTTCATCACCCACCGCGCCTTCTGCGACGCGCTGGCAGAGGAGAGCGCCAAGGCGCGCGCGCCGCCGCCGGAGGACGGGAGCTCAGGCGCTGCTGGCCCGCCGGCCCTACCGCCGCCGCAGGCACCACCACCAGCCGCTCCGATGCCACTGCAACAGCTGCCGCCGGCGCCGGCCCCGGCGCCCGCGCCGCAGCAGCACGAGGAGCAAGGTAATGGTCAACGCACTACTATTCATCCGTCCATTTTAGCTGCTCTCGCTCTGGTCAGGTCAAAATTGACAGTACTGGAGGTGCTGCCGCTTTGACCACTGCGTTAGTATGTTTTGGAGCGTTATGGTGTTTGTAAGATTGCGTGACGGGGAAGAAGGATTTTACTGTGGTGGATTTTTGTCTGGAATGAAACCGAGACCGAGAGATCTCCCCAAAAAATGCAGTTTTTGTCCGAGAGCTAGGGGGAGCAGTGACCGAGTACATACATGTTCTTGCACGCCCGCATCTCGAAATCCAATTGATTAGTAAGTTTACACACGCGTTGAATTCATAGAGAGAGAGAGAATTCAGATTCATTTTTGGGAGCATAGTGATCCTACTTGATGGCTTCTTTTTGGATCGTGTAAAGGTCTGTGTGAGTTGTGAGTTCTGATTAGTGGCTTTGTGATGCAATCCCAGTTGAAGTGCAGAACCTTTCTGGAGTTTGGACTTTGGGAACTTCGAATCATCATCAGCCGAGAAAGAGAAAAGTAGCCCACGAACACACGAAAAAGAGCCCCATCATGACTAGGCTCGCTCCTCCCTTTGCTTTCTGGCCCTGTCTCTCTCTATTGCACGAGCTTTTAGCGCTTAACATTTTAATTCGTTTAATTTTATGTCTGTGATCTGAATCTTGCCGCTGATTTGCTGAGACATTTGTGGTTCATGCAGAGCGGGAGATCGGCGCTGCCGCGCCTGAGTCCGTCGTCCAGTACGCGCCGCCGGCGCCGCCGATGCCGTCCCCGCCCTCAGTCAACGGCGCCAATGTCAGTGCCAGCACCAGCAGCGTCTCGGCCACGTCGCAGAGCCTCCTCGGCAGCATGTTCGCGCCGTCTTCCGTGGCCCAGGCGCCGCAGTACCCGGAGCGCGCACTGGCCGCCAAGCCCCCGTCGCTGTGCCTCGCGACCGATGCTGCGTCCGCCCAGTTCTCGGCCCCTGCGGCTGACCGGCAACAGCAGCAGCAGCTCCCGCCGCCGTCGCCGTCCCCGTCGGCGCACATGTCGGCCACGGCGCTGCTGCAGAAGGCGGCGCAGATGGGCGCCACCTCGTCGAGCTCCTCGTTCCTGCGTGGGCTGGGCCTCGACATCTCGTCGTCCTCGCCGGCGTCGACGTCGTCAGGTCAGCAGCAGCACCACCACCAGCAACACCACCAAGAAGCCATGCAGATGCAGTTCCCGGAGGGGTCGCTGCAGCAATGGCCGCCGCGGTTGGAGCCCGAGCCAGCCCCGATGATGTCGGCCGGGCTGGGCCTCGGGCTGCCATACGACTCGACCGGCGGTCCGATGGGGTTGCCGGAGCTCATGATGGGCCAGTCGTCACTGTTCAGCGCCAAGCCAGCCACGCTGGACTTCCTGGGGCTGGGGATGAGCCCCACGGGCGCGACCACGAGCAGGGGCCTCCCGGTGTTCATGCAGCCCATGGGCGGCGCAGTCGGCATGGCCCGGAGCGGCAGCGGCGCCGCCGAGACGTTCGGCGCCGGCCGGGGCGCTCAGGCGAAGCCGTGGGAGAGGAACCCGAGCAGCTCACCAATCCTGTAAAATGCCACTAGCACTGCTGGGCAGTAGTAGTAACACGTAGCACAGCAGCTGTGAATCGGCCAGGTTACGCTTAATCAATTAGCAGCAGCTAGCCAGTCCTTCGCCGTTCTTTTGTTTCTTAGGTTACAACCAAGCAAGTTACTTTTGTTCCTTTAGGCTTCAGCTTAGTACGAACGCCTGGCCTGCCCTGCGCTGCCCTGAAGCAAAGTTTCTTTTGAAGTTCACACACCAGTCAGTGTCTTTCTCCATCAGCTCTTCTCTGCTTTGTCGTTTGCACTTGTTTCCCCTTGTTTGCTTCCTTGTTCTTGTCACCTTGCTGCCACTGGCCCCTGCATTTGAGCGCGGCACTAGAGCAGCACAGTGCGTAAGTGGAATTTAATTTGGTGACCACCTGACCTGCTGCCTGCCTTCGGCCGGGAGATGATAAAAGCATTCAAACTATGCCCCCAAATGATATTGGGCGTGCATCGTCATGTCACCAGATTGGCACAATTCTCTCCCCCAGCTTGCGATGGTTATGAATGCTGCTAACTTGTGTGGGCGCCAGGTGCATGCATGGGTTGGTGACTCATGCTTTAAGTTGGTCAGGTGTTGCATACTTCTGTGGAAGTAGTAGTACTAGTAGTTGGGTGCATGACGAGCTCCATCAATGGTTTATGGCCGGCCTCATCTTTCAGATAATTGTACCAGCATCCTAAATTTCATATTCCGAGTAACTTAAGTCCATTATTGGCGATGCGCCTATGATGTTTAATGTGATGGCGCTGGACGGATTTTTTTTTTGTACGATTAGGTGCGCGTCCTCTTCCAGGACAATGCAGCGGCAGGTCGTGTTCACATGGAATAATTGGTTGTTCGAACAGTGGATTCTGTGCATCGATGCAATGTCACCCTGAAGTTTACGACACAGGATATCGTTATGTGCAAGTCCAACCGTGCAAGCAAAGCTTAGGGCATCTCTAGCCGATCCATCATATCTTCGATCATCAAAATCAGAAGCGTCATTTTTTCGATCATCAAAATCACTACGGATGCAATCCCTCATAGCTGTGAAAGCTTCAGAGCCCACGCGCAAACTCGTTATCGTTATAATACACCTTGAACCTTCAAATTTTCCTTGTGTGTGGGAAACGTGGGAAACGTGTGCCATTGCCACATAGCACGCATAAATTCATAGGTAATATTGCCATCAAATGATTCATTGAAGGAGATTCTACAAGCAAAACTGAACTAGGACTACAAACGATTTATGTATAGGGGCGGAAACTAAGTTGCGCTTCGACTTAAGTACATATACATAATTAACTGAGAATGGCGTTTTGGCTCCAGGCCTCCATGGAGGCCATTTTTTCTAAAAAAAATCAAAATTCAAAATTTTCAGTTTCAAGAAAATCTGATTTTTTTTACATGTAAACAAGGTGTGACAGGTTTGTGTGTATAATTTCAGGATGAAATAAGTTGACATGCAACCTATCCAAAAAAGACAAATTCATGGTCTAGAAGGATTAATAGTGTCATGTGTTAAAAAGCCTCATTGTTGTCTTTTTGCACAACCCTCATTTCAACGTATTTCATCATGAAAATTTACACACTTGTGCCCTATGTATTCATCTATCTCTGTATTAGTTTTTTCAGATTATTTTGGAATGTAAAAATATGAATTTTCACAAATTTTGAATTTTGCATTTGGAGGCCTCCATGAAGCCGGCATCCAAAAGCAATTTCAGAAATTAACTATAGTAATGAAGTGGAATTTGTTGTGTCGGTAGCGGCGGAACATGTCAGTGTTGGACATACCGGCGCTGAATGTGGCATTGCAGGACACCATGGTGTTGAAACGAGCTAGGGTAGCCTCGTTCCACTTCGTCCATGTGTCATTGTCGGCATCCGGGGTGGGCGTACGGTCCAACAGGTGTTAGGCCAACTTCACCGCGTGACCCATCCGTGATCCATTTGGTTCGAATTTGTCCGTTTAGGGTAAAATACGACCCAGCGGTAATACCCAAACGGACCGAGTTGTCTGTTGGACGCTTTTTTGTCCTTCCCAACCCCAAACCTAGAGCAAACTTGGTCCAAGAATGCTCCCAAATGGACAGAAAACGGACACTCTCCTCGTCCCTCTCGTCCGCTCATGTCCGCCCGTGCCTTCCCTCTGGCCCACAAATCAGAGACCGAGAGGCTGGACGGGATGCGCGGCCGCCGGGGCGCGGGCTGGGCGTGGCGCGTGGTGCCGGCCGCCGGGGCGTGGGCTGGGCGTGGCGCGTGGCGCCGGCCACCGAGGCGCGGGCTGGGCGCGGCGCCGGCCGCCGGGGCGCGGGCTGGGCATGGGGCCAGCCAGCCCCCGGAGCGCATGCAGGGCGGGGCGCGGGGCGCGGGCACGGCAGCCCCAGGAGCCCGGCCACCGGGGCGCGGGCAAGGCAAGGCGCGGGCCGCCGGGGCACGCGGCGCCAGCCCCCGAGCGCGGCAGGCCGGGGCGTGGGGCGCGGGCCGCCGAGCACGTGGAGGAGCTGCCGGAGACGAGGAGCTCGGGGTGGACATGCTTAGAAAGGTTTCCAAAGTATGCATGCGAGAAAGCCTACGCATGTTCTTATAATTAAGGGTAATGGAACCGGAAACTATGGTGTTTCAAAAGTTGATGAGAAAAGATTGAAAACGGATATGGTGCCATACGCTTCAGCTGTTGAATCTCAATATATTACCATGACATAGTTCACGTATCTAGGTTGTTTTGGCAATGTCCAGTCCATATATAGATCACTGGAATGGACTCAAAGATATCGGCTTCATGCTGAAAGAAATAAATGCTCTCAAAAAATTGTGAGTACAAAGACAGGAGTTGTGAAATGTATAGCGAATTCCACAATTGTCGCTAATTTTCACACTTGGAGTTTTGGTGTGGAAAAGCTCCAAAGAATGAAATAATTACCATCAATGCGATGCAAAATATGTTATAGCCTGATATGAGGCTGAGGGACAGGCAAAATGGTTAAGTATACCTTTACCCGGAGTTGATAATGGTTGACAACAGCGATTACTATTTTAAGTTTTTCCCTCCTATGACAACGAGTCAAGTGTTGACGCCAAACACACTGACACAGAATTATGCGTTGTAAAGGAGAAAGTCCGAAATTATGTAGAAATGCTTGAAGTATAAAAGCAACAGACAAGTGGTTGCAAATCTACTTATTAAAGACTTGCCGCCCAGTGTGTTCGAAGAACACACAGTCGACATGGGTTTTATGGTATAGTCTAAGATTTCCGGACAATAAAAGGGCCCAAGGTTAAAGAATCTGTTTCAAAACAGAGGAGTGTGTTGTAGGTGTTGATTCTGTCGGGAATGAACCGTGATGATGAGACATGCTCTACATGCAAATCTGTGATGGAACGAGTACTTTGAAAAGAGTTATTTCAAAGTATAAAGTTAAAAGTATAATGATGAGATCAAGGAGGAGAATGTTAGGTTGATGTGTCCACCAATAGGCCCAACGGCTCATTGGGCCCTTGACCGACGCCCTGATCGGGGGCGTCCAGCCTAAGCAAGGCTGGTGGGCCCCTGTCGCGCAGTGCTATAAAGAGAAGGTGGGGACCAGAGGCACGAGGTACGAGGTTCATCGCCGCCACTGTTCCCCACTCCTAACCCTAATCCGATCCAGAGGGAGGCACTGAAGCGACGGGAAGTGCCACCAGCCACTTCACCGAGCCACTTCACCGTCGACCTCTACGCCGAGCTCCCATCCGTTCACCACCGGCACCGGGAGCTCCTCTAGAGCCAAGGAGAAGGTAGCTGCTCCTCCTCCTTCCATCTCTCTGTACTCCCTCATGTACAGATCACAGACACACCGATCTACTCTGAATATCATGGCCTAGTCGATCCCATGGTTCTAACATGGCGAGCTTGAAGTTCGCCGACGGTGCTTCCTCGTCGTGCACATCTTCACCTTCCTTGATTGGTGGACTTTCTTCCTTGATGACGACGGCCATGGGATCTCGTGTTGGGTGATGCGTCATCGAGAGGAGTGGGAAACTTTAGGTGTTGTTTCCGGAGAAGTGGAGGCGCATGCACATGAGCGGCACGCAACAGGGAATGATGACGAGAATGGGCATTAGGGCAGCCGACAGACGGCGTGTGGCCATCAAGGGGTGCATTTTCGGAAGGAAACGCAACTATGTCATTGGTACCGGCGTGAAAGAGATGAAAGAGAAAGGATGATGGTCATGAAATTTTCGGTTCACGTGTGGTTAAATTTGGAGCGAGCTTCATATGAACCCCGGCCCCGCCCAGCCTCCAAATATGTGGGCTCGAGGAGCTAATGTGGAGCGTTCTCTAATTATTTTGTTGATGGCGATCCATATGGCGCATATGCTAGAGTGGGTTTTTGAACCTTTCGTGCTTTTATATACACATAAATTATTTATACGTGGATGTTTTTACAAAAAAGAAGAAGCGATGCAATAGTCTAAAGACAAAGCGTTCAATAAGGATGTAATGCATGTGCACCGTCGACGGCAATGATCGTTTCAACAGTGAAAGCCAGATCACATGTTTTCACCTTAAAGATGGAATGATATTCCGGTCACCGTCTTGATGAGCAATCATTTGTGGGTTGCACCATCACTCTTTCAATCAACCTTACTATACGGAATTAGCAGCCAACAGCCACCACCATAACTTATCTTCAAGGGCGAACCAACC
This sequence comes from Triticum aestivum, assembly GCF_018294505.1. Taxonomy (NCBI): domain Eukaryota; kingdom Viridiplantae; phylum Streptophyta; class Magnoliopsida; order Poales; family Poaceae; genus Triticum; species Triticum aestivum. The sequence goes on along the minus strand of NC_057804.1, from coordinate 530,718,780 downwards.
TATGGTTGAATGGTTAGTGAGACAGTGGTATTCTCAACCCATGAGGATTCAAATTCTGGTGCTCGCATTATTCCTAGATTTATTTCAGAATATTTGGTAATGCGTTTTCAGTGGGATAAAATGTTTCTGTCAACAACGAGGCGCCTACGACGACTTCGTAAATCTCAAGATGATATACTGGCTCAGTCTCTCATAGCAGCTCATGGGGTAGGGTATGCGTGTGTACGTTTATAGAGATACGTGTATGCGAGTATGTACGAGCGCTTGTGTCTGTACTGTGTTAAGAAAAATCTCTTTAAGGTATACCAACTACCCAAGATCAACCTCGGATCAAACCAAATTAGTTCTCCTCTACTACCTCGCACGTCAAGCTTACAAACGGCCACGAGCGACCACCGTGATCGGGGCCGTTGTTCGTTTTGCTTGGATTTAACCTTACCTTTTCTTCGAGAATCGAGTTTGATCTTTACCTGGCCGCGTTCTGAACGATCTTCCTGCTCTGCCACGAAGTAGTCGTTGGGTTCCGTGTAGGCGAGCCCTCAAGTTTGAGGAGTCTCGTCTTCCCCGTGAGCCTGACTAGCTTTTCGCGTGTGTTCGAGTGCCCTGCCCGCTGGCGACTGCCCAGCATGCGCCGGTGTAATACGGACAGAGGTCGCTTTTGTAGTACAGTACTGGGTTGATGATGGCTTTGGGACTGCTAAAGTCGGAATCTCGCATAGCTGCAGGCTGCTGGCTAGCTAGGGTAGACCACAGTCTACCATAGGCCGATGCAGCAAAGCTTGAAAAAGTCGTGTTGCTGCACTCGGACGATATGCATGCTTGTCCTCTCTCGCTTGGTTCGGGTTTTGTTTTACATTTTGTCTTGTACAAACGCTGGTAGGAATATTAATTGCGAATTAGGCAACCAATGTAGTAGTACTTGCATGTCTAGGACGTGTCGTGGGAAAATGTATGGCGTTGGATGTTTGGTACAGGGACTAGACTAGAAAAAATCCCTTTTAGTTCCTATGTATTCAAACAAGAGGGATTTTTTTATAGAAATTAGAAAAAGACTCTATTAAAAGGTGTTTTTTTCATTAATCCCTAATCCTTCAAAAATGTCTAGTCTCTTGCAACCAAACAATGGAAGAGTTCCCGCGCTCGTGATCAAGCGGCTCCAGCGTGGCGGTTTTGTCCGTGATGCGCGTGCCGGGGTGCAGTCGCGGCTTTGCCGGATTCTGTGTGCCATCGCCAGTGGAATAGCACGCCCTGGGCCCATTCCACAGTGCGCAGCTAGCTAGATACCCCTACGCGTATCCCAGCCGCGCTCGGCTTGTCACGTGGACATGCATGCTTGCATGCATATGCATGAGGAGAGAGCCAAGTCGATGGAAGTGGGCCACCCTACAGTGTGCGTCCTACGGCTAGCGTTGAAGGCGTGGGACGGTCCGACCATGTGATGTGATCACCATTCGGCGGTCAGCACCGGACAGTCAGGATTTGTGGCTAAGCGAGGAATTCTGGTGCGCCCATCGTTCACACGCGGACAAGCTGAAGCCGCCTGCTCACCTTGGCCCCGAAGGTCTGCCTCCAGATTTGGGTAAACCAATGGTACTGCCATTGCTTCTGGCCACCAGATGAATTACTGTACACTACATTGCAGTAAACTGCAAGTAGTAGTCGCTGCCGGTGTAGGGCCGGGGTGGGACTAACGTGAATTAAGAATGACGGGACCAAGTCACATCTGACGCGCAGAACGGCTCCGGTCCCTGCCCTGCCTCCTGGAGATAGAATGGCCGACGCCGCATGCGTGCCTGTCGCCGAGCCTGGGCGCGCCGTGGCCCGGGTTTCCGCACGCGGGAAGAGACTTCGGACCCAAGCTACAGCTACAGCTCCTGCTGTCCAGCCGATCTCCCGAAGAGGAATCTTACGCATGCACACGGCCGGCGCGCACACCGTCTCGGAACTGTGCGCGCTCGCGGTCGACGACACGACACCGGGCGCCTACGACACGCCAAAACGGGGCCTGTCGCACGCCAAAACCCACGCGCCCCCCCCCGTTCGCACGCACGCACGCACGCGTGCGCCCGCGGACGTCTTGCAGGCCCCATCGCATGCACATGCACCTGCGAGGGACCCCGGCCGGTCAAAGGCGACAGCTCGGAGTGAATGCCCCGTCCCCGCACGTCAGGTCGATCGATCGACCCGATCGGAACTGGCCCTAAATGCCCATGCAGCCCCACCTACCCCCACCTGTTCCGTTTCAATGCGCTGCCTGGCTCCGGCCGGTGTCGTCCGTCGCCTCAGGCAACCTGCCCGTGCATACCAAGTATAGGATGTAACGATCATGGATGCATGGATGGGCAGCCATGGGATCGGAGGAGGGAGCGTACCGTGAGCACTGTGAGTGTGAGTGTCGTCGTCCTGGACTTCCGGCCGTTCCGTGAGCCTCGCTCCGTGCACGGGCTCAGCCGGCCGCGACCCGACGCTCCCGCAAGATGCATCGTGAACTTGCACGTTTGTTCCCCTCACGTGAACAAGCTTTTGTTTTGCACACACCTAGCTGTATCGACTTCGATGTTGGGCCACCTACTCGCCGGAAAAATCGATGGGAACAGGATTGCTTTTACCAGCGTGTTCTTATCGTATCAAGCGTTCATGCTTGAATCCTTAAACTGGGTTAGATGGTGCAAAGAGGAAGCCGCAAGAAACCAAGATATATATTAGGTGAGAGATACTATGTACGTAAGCAATTGCGCTACGTTAGAGGGCGCCTGTCCATCTCTCCGCAGGCTGTGTAGGATGTAGGGTGTAGGCTGTAGGTGGACGATTGCACTGAAAGACAAGATTATATTGGCCGGCACATGATGCCGGGGTAGAGCGTTCTGTATGATACAAGTGACATGTTTTTATATCGAGATTCGTCGTTGTGTGGTTGACTTCCAAGCATCAATCATCTACGTCAGTCTAGCTTATAGCGGATTACATAGGTGGTAAGAGTTTTCTTTGATGCGCTGAAAGTTGGAACTTGGACCTGGTGACCTGCTCCAATCTCAAAAAAAAATCAACACTAACTGAATAGCCAGCTTAGCGCTGGGCGGATGCTGTCATCAGCAGGCAGGTCGGTCCCGGACATCAATTCAGAGTCCCAAACTATAAAGAATTTTTCACTAAACAGGAAGCATTTCATCTGAGTTAGCTCGTCCTGCTGCCGTACGAAATAGAAGGGAGAATGAAGAACAATTTACAAAAAGCGGGGATAGCTCAGTTGGGAGAGCGTCAGACTGAAGATCTCAAGGTCGCGTGTTCGATCCACGCTCACCGCAAAACATTTTTTGGAATACCTCGGCCCAGGCTTTTTATTCTGATGTATTTTTGAAGGGGATATTTAAACATTTTTTTATTATTCCTTTGTAACACAGCCCAACCCAGATATCCCGCGGTAGGCGCCTCCATAAATGGGCCGGCCCAGGCGCGCAGAAGGCCGCGGCCTCGTTTTTTTTAGTTTTTTTCATGTTTTTATTTCATATGTCCAAAAAAATCTTTCTTATTTCTTTTTTCCTTTTATTTACTTTCCTTTATATTTCAAAAAATTCAACATAAATATATTAAAAAATATTTTTTTGTTAACTCAGCATTTGAAAAATTGTTTACATAAAATGTTTATCATGTATACAAATATATATTTAAAAAAGTTGATGTTTATCTTGTATATAAATGTATGTGAAAAAAGCTGATCATGTATTTGAAAAACTTGGTCAAGCATTTGAAAAAAATGTTAAACAAGTATTTTAAAAATGTTATGAAGGTGTATAGAGATAAATGATAACTAAGCATTTGTTTAGAAAAATGTTAATCAAGCATTTGAAAAAAATGTTAAAAAAGTATTTGAAAAATGTTATATGTTAATAGGACAGTTATTCAAGAAAAATGTGTATAGAAAAAATGTTGACAATGCATAAAAAATATCAAACTTGTATTTGAAAAATGTTACAAATGTGTATAGATAGAAAATGGCCATGTATTCAAAAAAATGTTAATCTTGTTTGAAAAAAGTTATTCAAGAATTTAAGAAGTATGTATAGAAAAATGTTGTCCCTATATTTAGAAACTCTTACTTGTATTTGAAATATTTTCAATGTGGATGAAGAAAATGTTACTCATGTATACAACGTGAGTGAAAATTTTATCATGTATTTAGAAAATATCATTTGAAAAATGTTAAACAACTATTTAAAAAATGTTAATCAAGCATCTGAATTTTGTTTAATGTGTATGGAAAAAATGTTGACCATTTATAACAAATGTTAATCTTGTATTTGAAAAATGTCAACAAGCATTCACAAAACTTAAAATGCGTATAGATAAATGTTGACAATGTATTCAAAAGAGCTTAACCTTCTATTTTAAAATATCAATCAAGCATTAAAAAATCTAAAAATGTGTATTAAAATGTTGGACATGTATTACAAAATCTTAAAGTTGTATTTGAAAAATCTGTACTTGTTTTGGATTTTTTTAAATTATTCAAAAAATTAGAATGAAAACCAAAAAGAAACAATAGAAACAAAAAAAAAAACAAAAAAGAAACAAAAGAAACCAAAGAAACAAGAAAATGAAAAAGAAAAGAAACAAGTGTAAAAAGAATAGAAAGCTGTGAAAACCAGTAAAGAAACACAGGAAAAATAACGGTTAAAAACTTAGAAAGAAACAAGAAGGAAAAAATGAGAAAGAAAAGAAAATACCACAAAAAAAAAGAACCCGAAGAAAAATATAGATTAACAGAAAAAACAAAAGAAACTCCTAAAAAGAAATTCAAAGGAAACCAATGCAAAAATGTGAAACCGAGAAAGACTCAAAGAAAACCATTGAAAACCAACAAAGAAAAACAGAAGAAAATAGGAAAGTAAAAAAATAACCATTTAAAACGAAAAAAAATTAAGAAATAATAAAGAAAAAAAGACAATAAAACCCAGGAATAAAAGGAGAAAAAGGTGAAAAACAAAGGGAAAACAAGAAACCAAAGAAACCCGTGAAGAAAGAACAAACCAATAGAAAAAAGAAAAGTAAAGAAATAGAAAAGAAAAAAGACAGATAAATCAGAGCAATGCTACACACACAAACAACCTTTTTATGGGATCAACTAAATGGCTTACCTGGCATGTTTTGACTGGATAGAAATAAAGTGAGGGGCCCACCCCCACTGAAATTCAAGGGGGAGAGGATTAGTTTAGAAACAGCCCGTAAAACATTGTAACAACCCGTGTAATTAGTACTTTCGGATAAATTTTGCATGCTGTGAATAGTCCATTTGTGTTCCATGGTGGGCATTTTTACCTTTTTTTTTCATGGGTTTGGGCTTCTCGCATGCAAATGCTTCACGAAGAGCTGCCTAATTAGCCAATAACTAAGCTAGCAGGTATAAGCATTAGTAAAGTTTCGTGTGATCCCTACTACTTAAAAAGAACGTAAACTTTTCATTTCATCTTTATCCCTTCGTCCAGCCTTCCATGAACATGATAATCAATCACCTTAATTTACTTACATTCTGAATCAATCTTCTAATCAAAATATAAGGTAATTCACGGTCAATTTGAAAAGGCTCCGCTCGCGTCGCTCTCTCCCCCTGGGGCGACTCGGGCGACTCCGAGAAACCTAGCCGCTGATACGTCCCGGTCGTATCTATAATTTTTGATTGTTCCATGTGAATATTCTACAACTTTCATGTACTTTTGACAACTTTTTATACTATTTTTGAGACTAACATATTGATTCAGTGCCGAGTGCCAGTTCCTGTTTGTTGCATGTTTTTTTGTTTCGCAGAAACCCCATATCAAACGGAGTCCAAATGGAATAAAAATGGATGGAGATTTGTTTTGGAATATTTATGATTTTTGAGAAGAAGAATCAACCTGAGACGATACTCGAGTGGCCCACGAGGCAGGGGGAGCTCCCTAGGGGAGTGGGTGCACCCCTGACCCTCGTGGCCACTCCGTAAGGCGGTTGGTTCCCTTCTTTGGCTGCAAGAAATCCAATATCCGGATAGAAATCGTGTCCAAAGGACAACCCAATCGGAGTTACGGATCTCCGGGAATATAAAAATGGTGAAATGGCAGAATCAGGAATGCAGAAACAGAGAGAGACAGAGAGACATATCCAATCTCGAAGGGGCTCTCGCCCCTCCCACGCCATGGAGACCATGGACCAGAGGGGAAACCCTTCTCCCATCTAGGGAGAAGGTCAAGAAAGAAGAAGAAGAAGGGGGGCTCTCTCCCCCTCGCTTCCGGTGGCGCCGGAATGCTGCCGGGGGCCATCGTCATCACCGCGATCTACACCAACACCTCTGTCATCTTCACCAACATCTCCATCACCTTCCCCCCTCCATATTCAACGGTCCACTCTCCCGGAACCCGCTGTACCCTCTACTTGAACATGGTGCTTTATGCTTCATATTATTATCCAATGATGTGTTGCCATCCTATGATGTCTGAGTAGATTTTTGTTGTCCTATTGGTAATTGGTGAATTGCTATGACTGGTTTAATTTGCTTGTGGTTATGTTGCTATCCTATGGTGCTCTCCGTGTTGCGCAAGCGTGAGGGATTCCCACTGTAGAGTTTTGCAATACGTTCATGATTCGCTTATAGTGGGTTGCTTGAGTGACAGAAGCATAAACCCGAGTAAGGGGGTTGTGGCATATGGGATAAAGGAGACTTGATACTTTAATGCTATGGTTGGGTTTTACCTTAATGATCTTTAGTAGTTGCGGACGCTTGCTAGAGTTCCAATCATATGTGCATATGATCCAAGAAGAGAAAGTATGTTAGCTTATGCCTCTTCCACATAAAACTTGCTATCGGTCTAGTAAAGTAGTCAATTGCTTAGGGACAATTTTGCAACTCCTACCACCACTTTTCCACACTCACTAAACTAAGTTTATTGCTTCTTTATCTAAACAGCCCATAGTTTATATTTACGTCCTCTTTATATTCTTGCAAACCTATCCAACAACACCTATAAAGTACTTCTAGTTTCATACATGTTTTAGGTAAAGCGAACGTTAAGCGTGCGTAGAGTTGTATCGGTGGTCGATAGAACTTGAGGGAATATTTGTTCTACCTTTAGCTCCTCATTGGGTTCGACACGTTTACTTATCGAAAGAGGCTACAATTGATCCCCTATACTTGTGGGTTATCAGCCGCCGCCACCAAGAACTCCCTCCTCCTATCCCTTCACCGCTGCCGGGCTAAGCCCGGGGGCTGATGGCGGTGGCGGGGGATCTCCTCTCTCACGCATCTCCGGGTTGGGGCGGGTGTCGTGGTACTAAGACTAACAATAAGAGTAGGGGGTACATATGAGGAGGCAAGGTCCTAGCTACGGTGAGATTGTACGCAAGTGTTTACGAGTTCAGGCCCCTCTCATAGGAGGTAAAAGCCCTACGTCTCGGTGCCCTGAGGCGGTCGAATGGATTATGATGTGTGTTACAGGGGGTGCGAACCCTTGTGCCAGAGGAGGGGGTGGCTTATATAGAGTGCGCAGGACCCCAGCCATCCCCCGTTACGGAGAGTTCAATGTACATAAAGAGAGGGCATTACTGATAACGCCAGCTATAAAGTGCTATTAATGCCTTTGAAGACTACGGAGTGAATGCTTGACCGTTGTTGTCCTGTGTGACTCCTGGTCTTCACTAGGTCGAGTGGTTTCTTGTATGGTCGAGTGATATCGGGAAGGAGGGGTACCCGAGTGATATTACTGGTCGAGTGGATTGCACTGGACGTCTTCAATTGGTATTCCCTGTTGTCTCTGGGGTGCCTTTGCTTCTAGGGTAGTGACCTTGGGTAGGGCGTATAGGTGAGGCCTATGACCCTACCCTAGGTATATATCCTCATCATTAGCCCCTGAATGGATTGATGTTCGAGAGAAAAGAAGGTGGAAGTTAATCTTGCCTTGAGTGTTGTGCTCTATAAGTACTTGAGTTGGCCTGGAGGCCTATGTTGAAACTGCAGCTTCGTTTCAGCCACCTTGATCAATTCAGTAGGTCGTCGAGTGGGTTTGAAACGCCACCCCGTCGAGTGTTATCTCCATCACGAAATCTTCGGCGCGATTGGTTACGGCGTGTCCGGGATCTCACGGGATTCGAAATTTTGGGGAGGTGCGTGGGGCAGGGCGCGCCGCGATGAGCGGGATGGATAGACAAGGGTGCCTCGATTTCCGCGCCACCTTTTTTGCCACGTACCGAGCGCGTGATTGTTGCGGGATTTGACAGGACCGTCCGCGCCCGCGCGTTAGCCACTCGGAAGCGGCTCTTTATAAGGCGTCGAGGCCAAGGCGTTTGCACTGTGCGCTCCCGTCTTCCCCCAATCTCCTCTGCTTCTTCGCAGTTGTCTTCTCCTCCACTCTCGACACCGCCGCGCCGCCACCATGGTGAAGGACAAGATGGCAGCGCTGGAACGTGCAAAGAAGGCGTCAGGGGCGGCGAAGGGCAAGAAGACAGCTCGAGGGTCGTCGTCAAGGTCCGGGTTGCCGGCGGGTTGGATCCAGGGCGATTGGATCAGATCTTCGCTCCGGCCAGAGGACTTAGAGGAGCTGGCCGACTCCGGTTTGATTGTCGAGGGAGCCGCGAGGTTGCCGAAGGGGGAGACGAAGCCACAACCGCGGTCGGGTGAGTGCGTCTTGCTCGCCACCCATGTCGACCAGGGTTTCTCCCTTCCAACGTATCCTTTCTTTAGGAATTTCTTGAACTTCTTCGGATCTCAGCTCCACCACTTCTCCCCCCAACACCATCACGTACCTCGCCGCATTTGTGGCCATGTGCGAAAACTTCCTGGGCTATCGACCGCACTGGGGTCTTTTCAAGCATATCTTTACAATATGCTCCTAGTCGGTGAAGAAAGCCAATTCGAGTGAAGAGAGGACGCATGTGATCCAAATGTGCGGGGGCTTGGGGATCCAGAAGAGAAAACAGAGTGCTTTCCCTTCCATGACACTTCCTGAGTCGGTCAGGGGCTGGCAGTCGACCTGGTTATACTGCCAGGACATTGCGACTGCCGGTCACTTGACCGGTATTCCTCCCTTATCTTTAGATCGCGCCCAAACGCCTTCTTCGTTGAAAGTGACAGCCGCCGAGAGGGTGGAAACGGACATGTTGGTGGAGAGGGTGGTCCAGTTGATCAACTAGGGTGTAACAAGCATGGGCTTGCTGGAGGTGTTTCTCAGTCGACAGATCCAGCCGCTCCAGGCTTGTGACCATCCGATGTGGATGTACTCTAGAGCCAACGACACTGCTCGGGTCCACCCAGAGGAGGTCTCAGCCGCGATGGTGGCCCAGTGGTTGAAAGGTATCACGAGAAACAAGGACAACCCCAGAGGAGCCAAGAGAGTCGACCCATTCAGCGCCAACAACTAGCCTGACAAGGTTTGACCTTTGTTTCCGACTGTATTCATGTATGTCTTGCATCTGTCTCTGAATCCGACTGAAATTTATTCGACTCTTTGTCTTGTAGATTTATACTGAGATGTACTCCATGCCCAACGGTGAACAAACCCTGGAGCAAGAGCAGGAGGGGGAGGACAGCATAGAAGAGAACGGCAATTGGCAGTCTCCAGAGGATGACGACGAGGAAGAAAGGGACGAGTCGGACGATGATGAGGGGGTCGACTCGCCTCCATGCTTAGAGCACCGATCCAAGCTTCTTCATGATCCGGCAGGCGGGCGCGGCAAGACCGCGGCTCCAAGCACCCAAGCACAGAAATGCACTCGGACATTGACTCCGGAGCCGACGGAGAAGGTTGCCAAGCAGCCCAAGGTCATGCCCTCAAAGGCTCGGAAGACCCTGCCCAAGATCAAGATGGACGTTCCTGTCGCCTCTGGGTGAGCGCTCGATCTTTCTGCGTTTTCTTCTTCCAACCGATACTTTTGTTTTTACCAAGTGGAGTATGAACTTTTTCAGCGCCGCGACTTCTGCGACTGACATGGATGTTGAAAGGCCACCGAGGACGAGGAAGCCGATGACGCGGCCACTTCCAGAGCTGGTAGGCCCTTTCCAACTTGAATTTATTCTGCCGATTGATTTGCTGGTTGATTGAACTCTTGGGATTGTTTTTGTTGCAGCTCTGCGGGACGTCATTACCCTTCCAGATGATGAAGACAAAGAGGAGCCTCTGAGAGAGAGAAGAAGGAGGGGCAGGGCCTTGAGCGGGAAGGCGACTGAGGGACAAGTGCTTGAGCTGGTGGTTGAGCGATCCGGAGATTTGGCCCGGACCAGCGTCACTTTCGCCACCCCGCTGTCGACTGACCATCCATCAGGGTCAACTTCTCAGGCCCCTGCTGCTCCGTTACAACTCCACGCATATGATCCCGTGGCTGCTCTAACTGCGTTGCCGTCATCCCTCTTTGTTGCATACCAGACTCCAGACGATCCACCGAGTGCTTCCAGGGAGGCTCTTCTCCAGGTGAACCTTGTGATGGAGCAAATGAAAGTGGTGCATGAGGCCAGTCAGGTCGCCTACAACGCCACTACTGCTTTGCAAGTGAACGTCAAGGTTTGTTGATTTCTGGCTGATCTTTTGAGTAGTGATAGTTGCAACTGTCGCTTCACTGCCCATACGATGTCCTTGGATGAGCGTTTTGGAACCTTTTATGTGCATCTATGAGTCTGCATTTCTCATCCAACCACCCACTGTGGTGTTTCTGTAGCCAAACGGAATAGGTTTTCCGCTTGAGTCGAGTGTTTCTCTGAACCAGTGGGGGCACGCATAGTGCACCCACAGGGCGTAGTCCTCGAGACCGCGCTTGACTGCTGGTAGTCGGTTGGGTTTGAGAATTGCTTCTTCTTCTTTTTTTACTCATGCTGGGCAGACCATGCCGAGTGTAAGAACCGGACCAGTGGGGGCACGCCAAGTGCACCCACTGGATGTAGTCCCTGAGACTACTGTTGAATGTTTGATTCGGCGGTAGTCTTAGAACAACTTTCACTAAGACTAACTTTTGTTCCCATCAACTGACATATCCCTTTTGCTGACTGTAGAAGTCTTGTGATCTTAGGGCTCAACTTTTTGAGCTAGATAAGAAGCAGATCAGTATCAACCTTGATCTGGAACTGGCTAAGAAGAACCTCAAGAAGGCCCAGGATCAAACAACTATCATGGGAGGTAATCACTCGGAACCTATAACCTTATGATTCTTCCTTTCTTCTTTCCAGTCTCTTTGAACCGAGTGATTCCACTCGAACATATGTGCATAGTAAAAACCGTCAACTTCAGGCTCGTCTGAAGAATATTATTTCTTTAGAGAAAATGAAGCAGGCTCTGGAGCAGAAGGACCTGGATCTTGCTACGGCCCAGAAGGAGGCGCGAGAGAAAACAACACTTGCGGACAAGAAGCTGGCTTCAGTCGGCAAGTTGGAAGACGAGATTGCGCAACTGAAGAAGGACAAGGAGAGCTTGACTGATGAAGTGGGGAACCTCAAAGCCAAGAAGAGTGAGCTGGAGTCTTATTTGGGGCAGCTTGCTGCAAAGTTGGTCTTAAAGCTTGAAGGTATTTCCTCTTGTTTGACTGATTTGAGACGTCGATTGACATGTCTTGTTAAATTGTCGATTCACTGTTTTTTCGACTGCGCAGAACTTTGCCAGGACTTTGAAGCAGAAACTGGGCGGGTTGAGACTGGTCTCGGTCCCATAAATTGTCCCGTCAAAGATGACGTTGTGATGAACGTGTTGCAGCTGGAGTCTCGCTTGGACAGTGTCATGGACTATCTCGCTCGACTAAAGGCCGCGATGACGCGGGTTGATGCTGAACTCTGGCATCAGGTGGAACTTTTGCAGGATCTCAAGTCTCTGATGGCTCAACTGAATCAAATCCCAGTCAAGTGCAGGAATGGAAGAAGTCATCTGCTCGGTGTGTAGACCTGGCCATGGAAACCCGGCCCGGACAGCCCGGCCCGGCCCGATCTAAAAAAGCCCAACCCGGCCCGGCCCGACCTTGCCCATGGGCCGGGCTTGGGCCTGATTTTTAGGCCCAATGGCCAGGCCGGGCCGGGCTCGGGCCTGCCATATTTGCCATTTAACGAAGAGGCCCGGCCCGTGGCCCGAGGCCCGTCGGGCTTTTTGACTGATGGGCCGGGCTCGGGCCTGAAATCTAGGCCCGACGGCCGGGCTGGGCCGGGCTCGGGCCCAGGTTTTTTGCAACGGGCTTTGTTTGGCCCGGCCCGAAGCCCGGCCCGGCCCGACATTTGGCCAGGTATATCGGTGTGGTACTGATGTTGCTCTATCACTGGTCCGAGTGCACTGCAAGGACATCAAAGAATACAAGCTGGCGGCCCTCAAGGTTGCCAACACAGAAAAGCTCTCTTTCCAGAATTTCATGGACACCTTCCTTGATGCCACCACTCGCATCGCAGACAACATCGACCTTGACAGTTTCTGCGATCCAGCAAGTCCTTCTCCAGCCGAGTGAATGAAACATTAAGTCCCACCTTTTATTTGCCTCGAGATGCCGAGTGGTTATGTAACCGCTAAAACTCTTTCGGGCTTGGTGCCCGTGCACTTCTGCCCGTCGCGGTTCTGAATCTTTGCAGGATTTATCTGAACTTCGTTTTTCTTGAATATCTTGGCTCTTGCTTTTGTTGCTTCCGGGTGTTTTCCGATTCTGAACGGACTTGTCCTTGACGACGTGCTTAGTCAACACCTTGTCGTCCTTGTGGGCCGAGATGGAGTGCATGTTGTACTTGCAACACAACTTATACATGGTGTTTAGTCGGCACCTCATCGTCCTTGCGGATCAGGATGGAGCGTACGCTGTATTTGTGGCGTAGCTCAGACGTGGTGTTCAGTCGACACCTCGTCGTCCTTGTGGATCGAGATGGAGCGCACATTGTACTTGTGATGCAGCTCAGACATGGTGTTCAGTCGACACCTTGTCGTCCTTGTGGATCAGGATGGAGCATACGTTGTATTTGTGGCGTAGCTCAGGGGATCTTTCGTGACTTAGGCGATTACGGGGTCGCAGCTAAGCCTCCAAGTGGGAGGATTGCTCTCCACTCGGAATGTTTTTAACTTAGGTGATTACGGGGTCGCGGCTAAGCCCTCAAGTGGGAGGATTGCTCTCCACTCGGAGTGTTTTTAACTTAGGCGATTACGGGGACGTAGCTAAGCCCCCGAGTGGGAGGATTGCTCTCCACTCAGAATGTTTTTAACTTAGGCGATTACGGGGTTGCAGCTAAGCCCCTGAGTGGGAGGATTGCTCTCCACTCCGAATGTTTTGAACTTAGGCGATTACAGGGTCGCAGCTAAGCCCCCGAGTGGGAGGATTGCTCTCCACTCGGATTTTTTTAACTTAGGTGATTACGGGTCCGCAGCTAAGCCCCCGAGTGGGAGGATTGCTCTCCACTCGGAATGTTTTTAACTTAGGCGATTACGGGGTCACAGCTAAGCCCCCGAGTGGGAGGATTGCTCTCCACTCGGAATGTTTTTAACTCAGGCGATTACGAGGTCGCAGCTAAGCCCCCGAGTGGGAGGATTGCTCTCCACTCGGAATGTTTTTAACTTAGGCGATTACAGGGTCGCAGCTAAGCCCATGAGTGGGATGGTTGCTCTCCACTCGGAATGTTTTTAACTTAGGCGATTACGGGGTCGCAGCTAAGCCCCCGAGTGGGAGGATTGCTCTCCACTCAGAGTGTTTTTAACTTAGGCGAATCGGATTCACAGCTAAGCCACCCACTGGGGGATTTGGACACAGATGATTATGGGAAACCAATCATTATGATACTGAAAAAATCTTGTCTTTGGAAAGCAAATTGAAATACTTTTATTACAACTCGTCAGGTCGAGTGATCTATCTGTTGAAGTGGCAGAGCAGCTCTGCGTCCCACGCACGTGGCTCGTCCATCTTCTTGGCTATGTTTTAGATGTGGTAAGCTCCATTGTGAAGCACCTTGGTGATGATGAAGGGGCCCTCCCAGGCCGGAGCAAGCTTGTGAGGCCGTTTCCGATCCACTCGGAGTACCAGGTCTCCTTCTTGGAACACTCGTCCTCTGACATTTCGGGAATGGAAACGATGCGGATCTTGCTGGTAGATGGTCGACTGAATCAAAGCCATCTTGCGCTCTTCTTCCAGGAGATCAACGGCGTCTTCTCGTGCTTGCTCTGCTTCAGCTTGTGTGAATAGTTCCACTCGGGGGGCATTGTGCAACAAATCACTCGGAAGTACAGCCTCGGCACTGTACACCAAGAAGAAAGGAGCCCGGTCAGTCGACCAATTCGGTGTTGTTCTCATCCCCCACAAGACGGACGGCAACTCTATTACCCCGGCTCCAGCAGCATGCTTGAGGTCGCACATTAGGCGGGGCTTTAATCCTTGGAGGATCAAACCATTCGCCCTTTCTGCTTGTCCATTCGACTGCGGGTGTGCGACTGATGCGTAGTTGACCCGAGTTCCTTGGGTCGCACAGTGGAAGGATCGATATGGTTGACTAGAGGGGGGGGGGTGAATAGGCAACTAACAATTTTTAGACTTTTCTTTAACAATTTAAACCTTGCAATGAAATAGGTTGTCTAGATGTGCAACTACGTGGACAACCTATATGATGCAAAGACAATGAGCACACAAGCAAGCAATGGATATAGCACAAGTAAGCTTGCAAAAGTAAAGGGATAAGATAACCAAGAGTGGACCCGGTGGAGACGAGAATGTGTTACCGAAGTTCCTTCCGTTTAAGGGGAAGTACGTCTCCGTTAGAGCGGTGTGGAGGCACAATGCTCCCCAAGAAGCCACTAGGGCCACCGTAATCTCCTCACGCCCTCACACAATGTGAGATGCCGTGATTCCACTATTGGAGCCCTTGAAGGCGACAACTGGACCTTTACAAACAAGATTGGGGCTATCTCCACAACACTTGGAGGCTCCTAATAATCCCGCAAAGCTTCACCACAATGGAGTATGGCTTCGAGGTGACCTCAACCGTCTAGGGTGCTCAACACCCAAGAGTAACAAGATCCGCAAGGGATAAGTGGGGGGAATCAAATATCCTGTGGTGGAAGTGTAGATCGGGCACTTGTCACCCAATCCCGAGCAAATCAACAAGTTTGATTGGCTAGGGAGAGAGATCGAGTGAAAATGGAGCTTGGAGCAACAATGGAGCTTAGGGGTGGAAGAGGTGGTCAACTAGAGGTAGAAGACACCCCTTATATAGTCGAGGGAAAAATCCAACCGTTATCCACATGTTCAGCCTGCGACACGCGGTACTATCGCTCCAGGGGCGCGGTACTACCGTGAGGCTGTGCGGTACTACCGTGGCTGACCACAGTACTACCGCGACAGCAGCACAGGCCAGAACTAGCCTGACAAGGGGGCAGTACTACCGCTTGCACGGTACTACCGCACCCACTTGCGGTACTACCGCTTGGCAGGAAAGTCACGGCCTCGGAAGGGCGCGGATGAAATAAATTACATCCGTGCCTACTTCCGCTGAAACTGGGGTGGTACAAAAAATCCGACGCGGTACTCCCGCTCGCGAGGCGCGATACTACCGTGCGGGCGCAGATGTAAAAAATTACATCCGCGCCTACTACCGCGACCCTGCGGTACTAGGCAGGAGGGCCACGGTACTATGACTCCTAGGGAGCGGTACTACCGTGGGCCCCCGCGGTACTACCGCGCTGGACGAGCGGTACTATCGTGGAGGGCGCGGATGTAAAAAATTACATCCGCCCCTACTACCGCACCAGAGCGGCACAAGGCATGGGAGCCGCGGTACTACCGCTCCAGATGAGCGGTACTACCATGACACACAGCGGTACTACCGCGTGTACTTGCGGTACTACCGCAAGTACATCAGTAGTCGTCAGATTCCCGCACAACCTAGATAACAAAGGGAAGCTCCAAAATGCAAGGAAAGGAGGAACAAGTGTACGTGTTGATTCCACCCAAACCTTTCCGACGCGGACCCCCTCTTAATAGTACAGCTCTCCTACGACTCAAATCCACCAAAGAGAAACGTAGAACAACGCCGACTTCAATAGTCTCCGAGGGGCACCGAATCGTCTCATGCCTAGAGATGAAGTATCTGAGAAACTCAAGGCACACGATTTGTCCGCAAATGCATTGTCATCAATCACCAAAACACCTGAGGGATAAATATGCCCTTACAATCTCCCCCTTTTTGGTGGATTGATGACAACACGGGATTTGCATATAGATAAGATAATTTAGAGCAGTGGCAAACCCCACCGCTCTAAAATATAGACGGGCTCCCCCTAGATGTGTGCAGTTTAGATGAATGCTTTGGACTGCATAGCACACAGACTAGGATCAACACTCCCCCTATATTTTAGAGACCAAGGCATGATAATAAGCATAGCATAGCATAAAGATAACACAATATAACACAAGCTCGCTAGGATAGATAGAGTGCATATGTCTTACACCAAACGAAGTAAAGCTACCAAGGTTCAAACGAGAAAGCAACAAATAGTTCAAACGAGAAAGCAGCAAACGCACGACACACTCGCAAACACACGACACACTCGCAAATCCCTACGCTCTCTCCCCCTTTGGCATCAAGACGCCAAAAAGGCAGAGGGGACACCTACACACAAGAGGTGGCTCACGCAGAGAACTCGTCCCAAGCCTCTCCGTCGGTTTCCTCGGCAGCAGGGATGTTCTCCTCGACATCCTCCTCAGACTCAGTCCACCTGTAGCCCTGCTTCTCCATCCACTCGGCCTCTAGAGTGATGTGCTCCTCAGACCCGCCAGACACTGCCTCACCATAGAGCTGCAAGATCTTGTTGTCCCAGCGACGACTCTCCTTGGACGCCACGTGAGTCCTGTACTGCCCCTTGGCTTGCATGCAGAAAAGAGTCTTCATCTTGTCCTTCAGCTTCTTGGCCCATGATGGCATAGCGGCACTCTGGGAAGGCCTAGCAGCACGGCCCTCAGCAACATCCTCGGCGCCAACATCCTCCTCATCAACAGCAGCCCTAGCAGCAGACGCCTCGGCACAAGTAGTGGTGTTGGCCCAGTTGGATTTGATACGCAGGTAGATGGGCTCATGGCGAACCCAGTCTGGAGCAAGAAACTCCTCATCAGGGAACATCTTCTCCCAAGTCTTTGAAATTAGCAGAAACAGATAGGGCCCATAGATAGGCACCTTGCGGTTGAACACTGCAAACAGGAGCTCACACCACATGATGTGTGAGACATCAAGTGGCTGAGACTGAGACGAACGAGCCTCCTCGCAGATGAGCATCATGTCCACCATATAGGCATGAACCTTGTCTTTGTCACCGATGCGAGGGAACAAGGAGTTGCGAAAGATGCGATACATGATATCCAGGAAGGGGTTGAGCACCAAAGTTGTCTTGCCATTGGCGAGCGCCTTCTCAACCATGAATGGGGCAAGCCTGTCCTTGCTGGTAGACTCAACATTGGCATGGGGGTGAACACCCACTGGAGAGTCGAGCCCATCATCAGGAACCTAGAGGAGATCCATGAACTCCTTCCAGGTAGCAGACAGCTTACGGCCATTGGTCATCCAGGTCATCCTCCGTTCCTCATCGGAGTGAAAGTAGACTGAGGCAAAGAACTGACAGATAAGCTCAGGGTCATAGTCGAGGTGGAAGGTTAACACATGCTCAATGCCAAACTGCTCCACCAAGTCCAGAGCCTCTCCAAAGTAGTCACGAAACTTGTCCTTCCTCATGTGATGCATGTCAATCCACTTCACCTCCACATAGGTATTCTGCTTGTTCTTGATGACATCCAGATAGACGTTGGTATGTTGCTTGTTCTAGAACAGCTCACAGCCTCTGAAAGTGGCACGCGGGTGCACATAAGGGTGAAGCTGCCTGAGACGGACATAATCATCTTGGGCTATCTCATCCATGCCCTTAGCGGGCTCCTTGTGCTTGCTAGCCGAGTGCTTGACATTGCGCTTGGAGGCAGACGAGCCCTCTGGTACTTCACCTGGGTTGCGCAAACGTTTGGAGCCAGTGTCACGACTGGGGTTGGACCGGCGAGAGCCACCACCTGAGACACACACTCAAAACACCAAAGACGTGAAAAGATCAATGCAAAGGCCACAAAAAACACAAGAAACACACAGAAGGCATTGGTGTAGAAGCCGGCTTGACATCACTTAGCTTGAATCTTTTAAGCATGTCTTGAGTGTATTTGGCTTGGTTGATGAAGGTTCCTTCTCTTCGTTGTTTGATGTCAAAACCAAGGAAGAACTTCAACTCTCCCATCGAAGACATCTTGAACTTGGAGGTCATGAGAGCGGCAAATTCCTCATTGAAAGCTTTGTTAGGAGAACCAAACATAATATCATCAACATATAGTTGGCATACAAACAACTCCCCTTTGACCTTCTTAGTAAAAAGAGTGGGATCGATTTGTCCTACTTCAAATCCACGATCTTGTAGCAACTCGGTAAGGTGGTCATACCACGCACTTGGGGCTTGTTTAAGGCCATAGAGTGCCTTATCGAGTTGATACACATGATCCGGGAAGTAGGGGTCCTCGAACCCGGGGGGTTGCTTGACATAAACCAACTCATTAATGGAACCATTAAGAAAAGCACTTTTCACATCCATTTGTTGCAACTTAAAGTTGTGATGGGAAGCATAAGCAATCAACAAACAAATGGATTCAAGATGAGCAACGGGAGCAAAGGTTTCACCGTAGTCGATGCCCTCGACTTGGGAGTAGCCTTGTGCTACCAATCTTGCCTTGTTGCGAATGATGTTCGCATGAGCATCTTGCTTGTTCTTGAAGATCCACTTTGTTCCAATGATGTTGTGGTTCCCCGAAGGTCTTGGCACCAATCTCCACACCTTGTTGTACTCGAAGTTGTTTAGTTCTTCATGCATGGCATTGAGCCAATCCGAGTCTTCGAGCGCCTCATAGACCTTTTTGGGTTCAACACAAGAGATAAACGCATGATGTTCACAATAGTTAGCTAATTGTCTAGGAGTGCTTACCCCCTTTCTTAGACTTCCAACCACGTTTTCTGTGAGATGGCCTTGGGTGGTGAGTTTGGAAGCAATCTTCACGGCACGACGCTCTAATTCTTCCTCGGGTGTGGAAGGTGGAAGGTTAACTTGATCATCTTGAGCGCCGTCTTGAGCTTGCTCATGATCTTGAACTTGCTCGAGGGGGAGAACTTGACCTTGGGCATCATTTAGAGGTTCACCTCCATCTTGAGGTTGATCTTGCCCTTGGTCTTGTTCATGAAGGTGAGGGCCTTCACTTTGTTCTTCGGAAGCGTGTGGGTCTTGGGGAGGTGATGGCTCCACTTGAGTGGAGCATTGTCCTTCTCCTTCGGCCACAAGGGGTTCCTCAATGGGTAGGATATGACCAATACCCATTCTTCTTATGGCTTGGGGAGGAATTTCATCACCTACATCACAAGTACCACTCTGCTCCACTTGGGAGCCGTTATTTTCATCAAACTCTACGTTACACGTCTCCTCAATGAGTCCGTTGGACTTGTTGAGAACACGGTAAGCATGAGAGTTTGTAGCATAACCAACAAATATGCCCACATGAGCTCTAGCTTCAAATTTAGACAAACGAACGCCTTTCTTGAGAATGAAACACTTACACCCGAACACCCGGAAGTACTTGAGATTGGGCTTGTTCCCGGTGAGTATCTCATACGGAGTCTTGTTCAAGCCTTTGCGGAGATAGAGCCGATTGGATGCATGACAAGCTATGTTGATGGCTTCGGCCCAGAAGTTGTATGGAGACTTGAACTCCGCCATCATGGTCCTTGCCGCATCCATCAACGTCCGATTCTTCCTCTCCGCAACACCATTTTGTTGAGGGGTATATGGTGCAGAATATTGGTGCTTGATCCCTTCATCACTAAGAAACTCATCCAAGGTGTAGTTCTTGAACTCGGTGCCGTTGTCACTTCTTATTGTCAAGATCTTTGCATTGTGTTGACGTTGAGCTTCATTTGCAAAGTCGATGACGGTTTGTTGAGTCTCACTCTTCCTCTTGAAGAAGTATACCCACGTGTATCTTGAATAATCATCCACTATCACCAAGCAATACTTTCTACCCCCAAGACTATCAAAGGATGGGGGCCCAAAGAGGTCCATGTGGAGGAGCTCCAAGGGTCTCTTCGAGTAGATGATAGTCGTGGGAGGGTGAGCCGTCTCATGAAGCTTTCCTTCGATACAAGCACTGCAAACACGATCTTTGGCAAAACTAACATTCGTTAGTCCATGGACATGGTCCCCCTTGAGAAGACTTTGCAAAGATCTCATATTGACGTGGGCTAAACGGCGATGCCAAAGCCATCCCACATCAACTTTAGCCATTAGGCATGTCGCGGTCTTAGTGGGTTGCTCCGAGAAGTTAACCACATAGAGACCGTTCTCGACATGCCCAACAAAGGCTACTTTAAGAGTCTTGCTCCACAAGAGGGCCACGGTATCAATATCAAAGAAGGTGGCAAAACCCATGAGTGCGAGTTGACGAACGGAAAGTAAATTGAACGCAAGGGACTCAACAAGCATGACTTTCTCGATCGTTAGATCATGAGAAATGACAACCTTGCCAAGACCCAATACCTTAGAATGTGAGGCATCACCCCATTCGACATTGGTGGGCATAGATGGGATATTGTGCACGTCCACCACCAAGTCCTTGCTCCCGGTCATATGATTTGTTGCTCCACTATCGAGCAACCATGATCCCCCACCGGAAGCAAACACCTACAAGAGATCAATGCTTGGTTTTAGGTACCCATTGAGTAATGGGTCCTTTGATGTTAGTAACAAGGGTCTTAGGAACCCAAATAGACCATTCAATGTACTCATAAGGAGAACCAACAAATTTAGCATAAACATGTCCATCACTAGCACGGCACAACACATAAGAGGGGTTAAAGTCGCCAGCTTTGTTGGGAGAGATGGCGTTGCGCTCTTTGGCTTCACCACTCTTCCCATTGTTCTTCTTCTCCTTAGGAGCACCTTCTCCCTCCTTCACAAAGGTTTGCGTGAGCGGAGGAGGTCGATTGGTCTTGCTCTTCTTCTCCTTGTTCTTCTTCTTGTTCTTGGACTTGGGTGCGAACCCAACTCCCTCCTTGCCCACAACTTCCTTTTGATTGCTCAAAAGGTCATTTAGGTTCTTCTCGCCTTGTATGCATGACACAAGACCTTTCTCGAGTTGTTCCTTCAACTTGGCATTTTCCTCCACAAGATGCACATGCTCACAACATGGGTTAGTAGCATTTGCATTATCAATTAAGACCATGTGAGGAAATGTGGCCTTTTCCTTAGTTAGCTTAACTTGGAGTTGAGCATGAGACTCCTTGAGGGTGGCATGAGCACCTTTCAAGACCTTGTGGGCCTTGTCAAGTACATCAAACTCCTCCGTGAGTCTAACATGATCAACCCCAAGTTTAGCCTTCTCGGAAGCTAGAACACGAGACACAACAAGAGCATGATCAAGATCTTTCTTTAGTTTAGCATGACCATCGTTGTGTGACTCCTCAAGAGCCAAACGATGCTCACGCTCTTCCTCAAGAGCATTAGAGAGATCCGATATCTCATCGGCATAGTCACGACTATGACTTTCCATCTTAGTGATGGTTTCTTCATGAGCCTCGATCATGTCATTGGCTTCACCAAGTTGTTCCAAGAGAGCAACGAAATGCTTCTTGGATTTGCCCTTGAGCTTACTCATGAAGGACTCAAATTCATTGATCTCCTCATTAGACCCCTTACCATTATCAAAGTCATCCGTTGAAGGAGGGTTAGGAATAATGGTGGTTTTGATGTTGGGGGTTACCTTGTTGGTGGCCTTAGCCATGAGGCACTTGGCGGTGATGTTCTCGTTAGGTGCATCGAAGAGAGACACCCGAGGAGTTGAGACAATGGCAACGGATGCCATGGCCATTGTTTCACCATCTTCATCATCATCGTCATCCTCACGGTATTCTTCTTGAACCACCAACCCGCGAGAAGGAGTCTTCTTGGTGAAGTTGTTCTTGTTGGGGAAGGACTTGGCTTTGTCTTTTCGAATGAACTTGCCACCATTGTCTTCCCGCTTCTCGTATGGACAATCCGCAACGAAATGGCTGACATTGCCACAGTTGAAACAAGTTCTAACTCGTTGCTTCCCCTTGAGGCCACTTGAGTTGTTCTTGTTGAAGTTGGGTCTTGTAGTCTTCTTACTCCAAAACTGTCTTGAGGCAAGAGCCATGTGCTCATGATAATCATACTTCGTGTCCTCGGGGTTGCTCTCCTCATCTTCCTCTTCTTCTTCTTCTTCCACACTAACCTTGGCCTTCAAGGCAAGATTGGGCTTCTTTGCCCTTTGGGAACGGAGCACCGCATTGTCGGCGGTCTTATCCAAGATGTTCATTGCAACAAACTCATCCAACACTTCACCAGAGGTCATGGAGTGGAAGTCCGGTCTTTGGCGGATGACGGAGGACATGGCCTTGTTGTAGGGCATCATGGCCTTGAGGAACTTGCGCTTGATCCAGTTGTCATCCGTGTCCTTACTCCCATGATCTCGGAGTGCGACCGCAAGTTTGGTCACTCTTCGAAAGAGCTCACGAGGTTCTTCATCCTCTTTCATTGCAAACTCATCGGCTTCATCTTGCACCACTTCATAGTTGGAGCGTTGAATGCTAGCACTTCCTCTATACATACGCTCGACACACTTCCATGCTTCTTTAGCCATGACATGAGGTCGAAGATGAGGGAGATCTTCGGGAAGGATAGCATCTTGGATGATGAAGAGAGCACTCTCATTGAATTGATTGTCCACTTCTTCTCGAGGGGTGAAGTTGCTTGGATCATGAGGATAGAAACCTTCTTCAATAATTCTCCAAAGGTTAGTATTCACATGTTTTAAATGACGCTTGAAGCGATAAACCCAAGAATCATAATCTTCATTTTTCACATATTTAGGAGGAGGACCGGCATGATTCAAATGAGTAGAGGGGATCGGTCCTCTATACACCGGGGGTTCCACATGGGCAAAGATGCCGGTGCCATTTCTACCACTAGTAGATGGACTCTTTTCATTGTTAGCTTCCCCCTTATCGGAGTTAGCATCCGTCACCTTGTTAGTGGGATCACCCACTTTCATTGGTGAGGTAGATAGTTTAAGTCCCTCTAGAAATTCAGTAAACATGCTTTTAACCTCGGCCGTCATGGAGGTTTTCAATGTGTCTAAAGCCACATTGAATTCCTCACGTGAGACCGAGGTTCCCCCTTCGGCCGAAGACGAGATGGGATTCACACCGGAGTGTTCCTCCGCACCGTCGTTGACGTCAACCATACTCTTCGGACGGCAAAGTCCTTAATAAAGAGACGAGGCTCTGATACCAATTGAAAGGATCGATATGGTTGACTAGAGGGGGGGGGGTGAATAGGCAACTAACAATTTTTAGACTTTTCTTTAACAATTTAAACCTTGCAATGAAATAGGTTGTCTAGATGTGCAACTACGTGGACAACCTATATGATGCAAAGACAATGAGAACACAAGCAAGCAATGGATATAGCACAAGTAAGCTTGCAAAAGTAAAGGGATAAGATAACCAAGAGTGGAGCCGGTGGAGACGAGGATGTGTTACCGAAGTTCCTTCCTTTTAAGGGGAAGTACGTCTCCGTTAGAGCGGTGTGGAGGCACAATGCTCCCCAAGAAGCCACTAGGGCCACCGTAATCTCCTCACGCCCTCACACAATGCGAGATGCCGTGATTCCACTATTGGAGCCCTTGAAGGCGGCAACCGGACCTTTACAAACAAGATTGGGGCTATCTCCACAACACTTGGAGGCTCCCAATAATCCCGCGAAGCTTCACCACAATGGAGTATGGCTTCGAGGTGACCTCAACTGTCTAGGGTGCTCAACACCCAAGAGTAAGAAGATCCGCAAGGGATAAGTGGGGGGAATCAAATATCCTGTGGTGGAAGTGTAGATCGGGCACTTGTCACCCAATCTCGAGCAAATCAACAAGTTTGATTGGCTAGGGAGAGAGATCGAGTGAAAATGGAGCTTGGAGCAACAATGGAGCTTAGAGGTGGAAGAGGTGGTCAACTAGAGGTAGAAGACACCCCTGATATAGTCGAGGGAAAAATCCAACCGTTATCCACATGTTCAGCCCGCGACACGTGGTACTACCGCTCGTGGGGCGCGGTACTACCGCGAGGCTGTGTGGTACTACCGTGGCTGACCACAGTACTACCGCGACAGCAGCACAGGCCGAAACTAGCCTGACAAGGGGGTAGTACTACCGCTTGCGCGATACTACCGCACCCACTTGCGGTACTATTGCTTGGCAGGAAAGTCACGGCCTGGGAAGGGCGCGGATGAAATAAATTACATCCGTGCCTACTTCCGCTGAAACTTGGGTGGTACAAAAAATCCGACGCGGTACTACCGCTCGCGAGGCGCGGTACTACCGTGCGGGCGCGGATGTAAAAAATTACATCCGCGCCTACTACCGCGACCCTGCGGTACTACGCAGGAGGGCCACGGTACTACGACTCCTAGGGAGCGGTACTACCGTGGGCCCCCGCGGTACTACCGCGCTAGACGAGCGGTACTACCGTGGAGGGCGCGGATGTAAAAAATTACATCCGCCCCTACTACCGCACCAGAGCGGCACAAGGCCTGGGAGCCGCGGTACTACCGCTCCAGATGAGCGGTACTACCATGACACACAGCGGTACTACCGCGTGTACTTGCGGTACTACCGCAAGTACATCAGTAGTCGTCAGATTCCCGCACAACCTAGATAACAAAGGGAAGCTCCAAAATGCAGGGAAAGGAGGAACAAGTGTACGTGTTGATTCCACCCAAACCTTTCCGACGCGGACCCCCTCTTAATAGTACGACTCTCCTACGACTCAAATCCACCAAAGAGAAACGTAGAACAATGCCGACTTCAATAGTCTCCGAGGGGCACCGAGTTGTCTCATGCCTAGAGATGAAGTATCTGAGAAACTCAAGGCACACGATTAGTCCGCAAATGCATTGTCATCAATCACCAAAACACCTGAGGGATAAATATGCCCTTACACACAGAACGCCTTAAACTCGTCAGAATCAAAGTTGGAGCCATTATCTGTGATAATGCTGTGAGGAACTCCATATCTGAATATGAACTCCTTGATGAAACTTACAGCGGTGCTTGCACCAAGGTTCTTGATGGGCCTAGCTTCGATCCACTTGGTGAACTTGTCGACTGCTACAAGCAAATGTGTGAAACCACTTGCACTGGTTTTGAAGGGGCCAACCATATCCAACCCCCAGACTGCAAATGGCCAGACGAGTGGAATAGTCTTCAAGGCAGACGCAGGTTTGTGAGACATGTTGGAGTAGAACTGGCAGCCTGCACACTTGTCCACTATATCTTTTGCTATTTCGTTTGCTCGAGGCCAGTAAAATCCCACTCGGTATGCTTTGGCCACAATGGTCCAAGAGGACGCATGGTGACCACAGGTCCCGAGTGGATATCATTTAGGATCATTCGACCTTCCTCTAGGGTGATGCAGCGCTGAGCCACTCCTGTGACACTTTCTCTGTAAAGCTGCCCTTTTATCACTGTGAAGGCTTTGGATCGACAGAGTATCTGACAGGCTTCGTCCTCATCCTTTGGGAGTTCCTTCCTGAGAATGTACGCAATGTACGGTACTGTCCAATCGGGTGTGATCACCAAGACCTCCATGATCAAGTCGACCACAGCTGGAACCTCGATTTCAGTCGGGTTGGTAAAACTTATCGGTTGCGGGGGCTCTTCCTTGAAGGGATCCTCTTGTACTTACAGGGTGTGAAGATGCTCCAAGAACACATTGCTGGGGACAGGTTTCCGAGTGGCACCTATCTTCACCAGATCATCAGCAGCCTGATTCTTGATTCATGGTATGTGGTGGAGCTCTAACCCCTCAAACTTCTTCTCTAGCTTTCTCACTGCGTTGAAATAACCAGTCATTGTGGGACTCCTGACATCCCATTCCTTCATTGCCTGATTAACCACTAAATCCGAGTCATCCTAGACCATCAGGCACCGAACGCCGAGTGAAATGGCCATACGCAACCCATACAATAGTGCCTCATATTCAGCTTCATTGTTAGAGGAATCAAAGTGAATCTGGAGGACATAACTGAGCTTGTCACCTCGTGTGGACACTAAGACCACTCCTGCGCCAGAGCCATTTAACATCTTGGATCCATCAAAGAACATGGTCCAATGTTCCGACTGGATTTGAGTCGGCTGCTGTTGTTTTGTCCACTCTGCGAGGAAAACTGCAATTGCTTGAGACTTGATGGCCTTCTTTGCCTCAAACTTAATATCTAATGGAAGAAGTTCAATCGCCCACTTTGCCACTCGACCAGTTGCGTCTCTGTTATTCAGAATCTCTGACAATGGAGCTGTTGGGGAACGTTGCAGAAAATAAAAAATTTCCTACGGTTTCGCCAAGATCAATCTATGAGTTCATCTAGCAACGAGAGATAGGAGTGCGTCTACATACCCTTGTAGATCGAGCAGAAGCGTTCAAGAGAACGGGGTTGAGGGAGTCGTACTCGTCGTGATCCAAATCATCGGAGATCCTAGCGCCGAACGGACGGCACCTCCGCGTTCAACACACGTACGGTCAGCGTGACGTCTCCTCCTTCTTGATCCAGCAAGGGGGAAGGAGAGGTTGATGAAGATCCAGCAGCACGACGGCATGGTGGTGGATGCAGCAGGGATCCCGGCAGGGCTTCGCCAAGCGTCTGCGGGAGGGAGACGTGTAGCAAGGGGGAAGGGAGGCGCCAAGTGCAAGGGTGCGGCTGCCCTCCCTCCCCCTGTATATATAGGGTCCCTAGGGGGGTGCCGGCCCTAGGAGATGGGATCTCCTAGGGGGGCGGCGGCCAAGGGGGGTGCCTTGCCCCCCAAGGCAAGTGGAGGCGCCCCCTCCCCTAGGGTTCCCAACCCTAGGCGCAGGGGGGCCAGGGGGGAGCACCAGCCCACCAGGGGCTGGTTCCCCTCCCACTTCAGCCCATGGGGCCCTCCGAGATGGGTGGCCCCACCCGGTGGACCCCCGGGACCCTTCTGGTGGTCCCGGTACAATACCGGTGACCCCTGAAACTTTCCCGATGGCCGAAACTCGACTTCCCATATATAATTCTTTACCTCCGGACCATTCCAGAACTCCTAGTGACGTCCGGGATCTCATCCGGGACTCCGAACAACTTTCGGTTTGCTGCATACAAATATCTCTACAACCCTAGCGTCACTGAACCTTAAGTGTGTAGACCCTACGGGTTCGGGAGACACATAGACATGACCGAGACGGCTCTCCGGTCAATAACCAACAGCAGGATCTGGATACCCATGTTGGCTCCCACATGCTCCTCGATGATCTCATCGGATGAACCACGATGTCGAGGATTCAAGCAACCCCGTATACAATTCCCTTTGTCAATCGGTATGTTACTTGCCTGAGATTCGATCGTCGGTATCCCATTACCTCGTTCAATCTTGTTACCGACAAGTCACTTTACTCGTACCGTAATGCATGATACCGTGACCAGACACTTGGTCACTTTGAGCTCATTATGATGATGCATTACTGAGTGGGCCCAGAGATACCTCTCCGTCATACGGAGTGACAAATCCCAGTCTCGATCCGTGTCAACCCAACAGACACTTTCGGAGATACCCGTAGTATACCTTTATAGTCACCCAGTTATGTTGTGATGTTTGGTACACCCAAAGCACTCCTACGGTATCCGGGAGTTACACGATCTCATGGTCTAAGGAAAAGATACTTGACATTGGAAAAGCTCTAGCAAACGAACTACACGATCTTGTGCTATGCTTAGGATTGGGTCTTGTCCATCACATCATTCTCCTAATGATGTGATCTCGTTATCAATGACATCCAATGTCCATAGTCAGGAAACCATGACTATCTGTTGATCAACGAGCTAGTCAACTAGAGGCTCACTAGGGACATGTTGTGGTCTATGTATTCACACGTGTATTACGATTTCCGGATAATACAATTATAGCATGAATAAAAGACAATTATCATGAACAAGGAAATATAATAATAATCCTTTTATTATTGCCTCTAGGGCATATTTCCAACAGTCTCCCACTTGCACTAGAGTCAATAATCTAGTTACATTGTGATGAATTGAACACCCATAAAGTTCTGGTGTTGATCATGTTTTGCTCGCGGAAGAGGTTTAGTCAACGGATCTACGACATTCAGATCCGTATGTACTTTGCAAATATCTATGTCTCCATCTTGAACATTTTCACGGATGGAGTTGAAACGACGCTTGATGTGCCTGGTCTTCTTGTGAAACCTGGGCTCCTTGGCAAGGGCAATAGCTCCAGCGTTGTCACAGAAGAGAGTGATTGGCCCCGACACATTGGGTATGACTCCTAGGTCGGTGATGAACTCCTTCATCCATATTGCTTCATGCGCTGCCTCCGAGGCTGCCATGTACTCCGCTTCACATGTAGATCCCGCCACGACACTCTGCTTGCAACTGCACCAGCTTACTGCTCCTCGATTCAACATATACATGTATCCGGTTTGTGACTTAGAGTCATCCAGATCTGTGTCGAAGCTAGCATCAACGTAACCATTTACGACGAGCTCTTCGTCACCTCCATAAACGAGAAACATGTCCTTTGTCCTTTTCAGGTACTTCAGGATATTCTTGACCGCTGTCCAGTGTTCCTTGCCGGGATTACTTTGGTACCTTCCTACCAAACTTACGGCAAGGTTTACATCAGGTCTGGTACACAGCATGGCATACATAATAGATCATATGGCTGAGGCATAGGGGATGACACTCATCTCTTCTTTATCTTCTGCCGTGGTCGGGCATTGAGCCGAGCTCAATCTCACACCTTGCAATACAGGCAAGAACCCTTTCTTGGACTGATCCATATTGAACTTCTTCAATATCTTATCAAGGTATGTGCTTTGTGAAAGACCTATGAGGCGTCTCGATCTATCCCTATAGATCTTGATGCCTAATATGTAAGCAGCTTCTCCAAGATCCTTCATTGAAAAACACTTATTCAAGTAGGCCTTAATGCTGTCCAAAAGTTCTATATCATTTCCCATCAAAAGTATGTCATCTACATATAATATGAGAAATGCTACAGAGCTCCCACTCACTTTCTTGTAAACGCAGGCTTCTCCATAAGTCTGCATAAACCCAAACGCTTTGATCATCTCATCAAAGCGAATGTTCCAACTCCGAGATGCTTGCACCAGCCCATAAATGGATCGCTGGAGCTTGCATACCTTGTTAGCATTCTTAGGATTGACAAAACCTTCTGGCTGCATCATATACAGTTCTTCCTTAAGATAGCCGTTAAGGAATGCCGTTTTGACGTCCATCTGCCATATCTCATAATCATAGTATGCGGCAATTGCTAACATGATTCAGACGGACTTCAGCTTCGCTACGGGAGAGAAAGTCTCATCGTAGTCAACCCCTTGAACTTGCCGATAACCCTTAGCGACAAGTCGAGCTTTATAGATGGTAACATTACCATCCGCGTCCGTCTTCTTCTTAAAGATCCATTTATTTTCTATCGCTCGCCGATCATCGGGCAAGTCTGTCAAAGTCCATACTTTGTTTTCATACATGGATTCTATCTCGGATTGCATGGCTTCAAGCCATTTGTTGGAATCTGGGCCCGCCATCGCTTCTTCATAGTTCGAAGGTTCACCGTTGTCTAACAACATGATTTCCAGGACAGGGTTGCCATACCACTCTGGTGTGGAACGTGTCCTTGTGGACCTACGAAGTTCAGTAGCAACTTGATCCGAAGTACCTTGATCATCATCATTAATTTCCTCTCCAGTCGGTGTAGGCACCACAGGAACATTTTCCTGAGCTGCACTACTTTCCGGTTCAAGAGGTAGTACTTCATCGAGTTCTACTTTCCTCCCACTTACTCCTTTCGAGAGAAACTCTTTTTCCAGAAAGGATCCGTTCTTGGCAACAAAGATCTTGCCTTCGGATCTAAGGTAGAAGGTATACCCAATGGTTTCCTTAGGGTATCCTATGAAGACGCATTTTTCCGACTTGGGTTCGAGCTTTTCAGGTTGAAGTTTCTTGACATAAGCATCGCATCCCCAAACTTTTAGAAACGACAGCTTAGGTTTCTTCCCAAACCATAATTCATACAGTGTCGTCTCAACGGATTTAGACGGAGCCCTATTTAAAGTGAATGTAGCTGTCTCTAGAGCGTATCCCCAAAATGATAGCGGTAAATCGGTAAGAGACATCATAGATCGCACTATATCCAATAGAGTGCGATTATGACGTTCGGACACACCATTACGCTGAGGTGTTCCAGGCGGGGTGAGTTGTGAAACGATTCCACATTTCCTTAAGTGCGTACCAAATTTGTGACTTAAATATCTCCTCCACGATCTGATCGTAAGAACTTTATTTTTCGGTCACGTTGATTCTCTACTTCATTCTAAAATTCCTTGAACTTTTCAAAGGTCTCAGACTTGTGTTTCATCAAGTAGACATACCCATATCTATTCAAGTCATCAGTGAGAGTGAGAACATAACGATATCCTCCATGAGCCTCAACGCTCATTGGACCGCACATGTCAGTATGTATGATTTCCAATAAGTTGGTGCTCGCTCCATTGTTCCGGAGAATGGAGTCTTGGTCATTTTGCCCATGAGGCATGGTTCACATGTGTCAAATGATTCATAATTGAGAGACTCTAAAAGTCCATCTTCATGGAGCTTCTTCATGCGCTTGACACCAATGTGACCAAGGCGGCAGTGCCACAAGTATGTGGGACTATCGTTATCAACTTTACATCTTTTGGTATTCACACTATGAATATGTGTAACATTACGTTCGAGATTCATTAAGAATAAACCATTGACCATCGGGGCATGACCATAAAACATATCTCTCATATAAATAGAACAACCATTATTCTCGGATTTAAATGAGTAGCCATCTCGTATTAAACGAGATCCAGATACAATGTTCATGCTCAAATTTGGCACTAAATAACAATTATTGAGGTTTAAAACTAATCCCGTGGGTAAATATAGAGGTAGCGTGCCGACGGCGATCACATCGACCTTGGAACCATTCCCGACGCGCATCGTCACCTCGTCCTTCGCCAGTCTCCACTTATTCCGCAGCTCCTGCTTTGAGTTACAAATATGAGCAACGGCACCGGTATCAAATACCCAGGAGCTACTACGAGCACTGGTAAGGTACACATAGTTTACATGTATATCACATATACCTTTAGTGTTGCCGACCTTCTTGTCTGCTAAGTATTTGGGGCAGTTCTGCTTCCAGTGACCCTTCCCTTTGCAATAAAAACACTCAGTCTCAGGCTTGGGTCCATTCTTTGACTTCTTCCCGGCAACTGGCTTACCGGGCGTGGCAACATCCTTGCCGTCCTTCTTGAAGTTCTTCTTACCCTTGCCTTTCTTGAACTTGGTGGTTTTATTGACCATCAACACTTGATGTTCCTTTTTGATTTCTACCTCTACTGACTTCAGCATTGAAAATACTTCAGGAATAGTTTTCACCATCCCCTGCATATTGTAGTTCATCACAAAGCTCTTGTAGCTCGGTGGGAGCGACTGAAGGATTCTGTCAATGACCACCTCGTCCGGGAGGTTAATGTCCAGCTGGGACTGGCGGTTGTGCAACCCAGACATTTTGAGTATGTGCTCACTGACAGAACTATTTCCCCCCATCTTACAACTATAGAACTTATCGGAGACTTCATATCTCTCGACCCGGGCGTGAGCTTGGAAAACCATTTTCAGCTCCTCGAACATCTCATATGCTCCGTGTTGCTCAAAACGCTTTTGGAGCCCCGGTTCTAAGCTGTAAAGCATGCCGCACTGAACGAGGGAGTAATCATCAGCACGTGACTGCCAAGCGTTCATAACGTCTTGGTTCTCTGGGATGGGTGCTTCACCTAGCGGTCCTTCTAGGACATATGCTTTCTTGGCAGCTATGAGGATGATCCTCAGGTTCCGGACCCAGTCCGTATAGTTGCTGCCATCATCTTTTAGCTTGGTTTTCTCTAGGAACGCGTTGAAGTTCATGTTGACATGAGCGTTGGCCATTTGATCTACAAGACATTTTTTGCAAAGATTTTAGACTAAGTTCATGATAATTAAGTTCATCTAATCAAATTATTTAATGAACTCACACTCATATTAGACATCCCTCTAGTCATCTAAGTGTTACATGATCCGAGTCGACTAGGCCGTGTCCGATCATCACGTGAGACGGACTAGTCATCATCGGTGAACATCTCCATGTTGATCGTATCTTCCATACGACTCATGTTCGACCTTTCGGTCTCTTGTGTTCCGAGGCCATGTCTGTACATGCTAGGCTCGTCAAGTTAACCTAAGTGTTTTGCATGTGTAAATCTGTCTTACACCCGTTGTATGTGAATGTTGGAATCTATCACACCTGATCATCACGTGGTGCTTCAAAACAACGAACTGTCGCAACGGCGCACAGTTAGGGGGAACACTTGAAATTATTATGAGGGATCATCTTATTTACTACCGTCGTTCTAAGTAAACAAGATGCAAAAACATGATAAACATCACATGCAATCAAATAGTAGTGACATGATATGGCCAATATCATATAGCTCCTTTGATGTCCTTCGTCACCAGCATGACACCATGATCTCCATCATCATGATCTCCATCATCGTGTCTCCATGAAGTTGCTCGCCAACTATTACTTCTACTACTGTAGCTAATGGTTTAGCAATAAAGTAAAGTAATTACATGGCGTTAAATCATTGACACGCAGGTCATACAATAATTAAGACAACTCCTATGGCTCCTGCCGGTTGTCATACTCATCGACATGCAAGTCGTGATTCCTATTACAAGAACATGATCTCATACATCACAATATATCATTCATCATTCATCACAACTTTTGGCCATATCACATCACAAAGCAATTGCTGCAGAAACAAGTTAGACGTCCTCTAATTGTTGTTGCATCTTTTACGTGGCTGCAATAGGGTTCTAGCAAGAATGTTTTCTTACCTACGAAAAAGCCACAACATGATTTGTCAACTTCTATTTACCCTTCATAAGGACCCTTTTCATCGAATCCGCTCCAACTAAAGTGGGAGAGACAGACACCCGCTAGCCACCTTATGCAACTAGTGCATGTCAGTCAGCGGAACCTATCTCACGTAAGCGTACGTGTAAGGTCGGTCCGGGCCGCTTCATCCCACAATACCGCTGAAGAAAAATAATACTAGTAGTGGCAAGAAAGTTGACAACATCTACGCCCACAACAGATTTGTGTTCTACTCGTGCAAAGAGAACTACGCACAGACCTAGCTCATGATGCCATTGTTGGGGAACGTTGCAGAAAATAAAAAATTTCCTACGGTTTAACCAAGATCAATCTATGAGTTCATCTAGCAACGAGAGATAGGAGTGCATCTACATACCCTTGTAGATCAAGCGGAAGCGTTCAAGAGAATGGGGTTGAGGGAGTCGTACTCGTCGTGATCCAAATCACCGGAGATCCTAGCGCCGAACGGACGACACCTCCGCGTTCAACACACGTACGGTCAGCATGACGTCTCCTCCTTCTTGATCCAGCAAGGGGGAAGGAGAGGTTGATGAAGATCTAGTAGCATGACGGCGTGGTGGTGGATGCAGCAGGGATCCCGGCAGGGCTTCGCCAAGCGTCTGCGGGAGGGAGATGTGTAGCAAGGGGGAGGGAGGCGCCAAGTGCAAGGGTGCGACTGCCCTCCCTCCCCCCTCTATATATAGGGTCCCCAGGGGGGGCGCCGGCCCTAGCAGATGGGATCTCCTAGGGGGCGGCGGCCAAGGGGGGTGCGTTGCCCCCCAAGGCAAGTGGAGGCGCCCCCTCCCCTAGGGTTCCCAACCCTAGGCACAGGGGGGCCAAGGGGGGGGGGGCGCACCAGCCCACCAAGGGCTGGTTCCCCTCCCACTTCAGCCCATGGGGCCCTTCGGGATGGGTGGCCCCACCCGGTGGACCCCCGAGACCCTTCCGGTGGTCCCGGTACAATACCGGTGACCCCCGAAACTTTCCCGATGGCCGAAACTCGACTTCCCATATATAATTATTTACCTCCGGACCATTCCGGAACTCCTCGTGACGTCCAGAATCTCATCCGGGACTCCGAACAATTTTCGGTTTGTTGCATACAAATATCTCTACAACCCGAGCGTCACCGAACCTTAAGTGTGTATACCCTACGGGTTCGGGAGACACGTAGACATGACCGAGATGGCTCTCCGGTCAATAACCAACAGCGCGATCTGGATACCCATGTTGGCTCCTACATGCTCCTCGATGATCTCATTGGATGAACCACGATGTCGAGGATTCAAGCAACACCGTATACAATTCCCTTTGTCAATCGGTATGTTACTTGCCCGAGATTCGATCGACGGTATCCCAATACCTCGTTCAATCTCGTTACCGGCAAGTCACTTTACTCGTACCATAATGCATGATCCCATGACCAGACACTTGGTCACTTTGATCTCATTATGATGATGCATTACTGAGTGGGCCCAGAGATACCTCTCCATCATACGGAGTGACAAATCCCAGTCTCGATCCATGTCAACCCAACAGACACTTTCTGATATACCCGTAGTATACCTTTATAGTCACCCAGTTACTTGTGACGTTTGGTACACCCAAAGCACTCCTACGGTATCCGGGAGTTACATGATCTCATGGTCTAAGGAAAAGATACTTGACATTGGAAAAGCTCTAGCAAACGAACTACATGATCTTGTGCTATGCTTAGGATTGGGTCTTGTCCATCACATCATTCTCCTAATGATGTGATCTTGTTATCAATGACATCCAATGTCCATAGTCAGGAAACCATGACTATCTGTTGATCAACGAGCTAGTCAACTAGAGGCTCACTAGGGACATGTTGTGGTCTATGTATTCACACGTGTATTACAATTTTCGGATAATATAATTATAGCATGAATAAAAGAGAATTATCACGAACAAGGAAATATAATAATAATCCTTTTATTATTGCCTCTAGGGCATATTTCCAATAGGAGCGTCACTGGCGACTGAAACTGAATGATCAGAGAACTAATGTGCAACTTTCTTCATGGTTAGGTAGATCCCATAAACAAGCTTCTGATAATGAGGGTATCTCTGCTTGGATGGGGTCAAGACCTCTGAAGTGTAATAGACTAAGCGCTGAACTTTGAAGGCTTTGCCTTCTTCTTCCCGCTCGACCGTGAGAACTGTGCTGAAAACTTCTCCTGTGGCTACGATGTAAAGCAAAAGAGGCTCTTTACTGACTGGAGCAGCAAGCACCGGCTGGGTGGAAAAGCAGGGCTTTGAGCTCTTCAAATGCTGCTTTGGCTTCGTCATTCCACTCGAACTTGTCAGACTTCTTCATCAGTCGGTAAAGAGCAATGCCTTTTCACTGAGGCATGAGATGAATCGACTCAATGCAGCCAAACAACCAGTAAGCTTCTAAACATCATGCACTCGCATTGGGCGCTTCATCCGGAGGATTGTGCCAATCTTCTCTGGATTTGCATTGATTCCTTGATTGGAAACGAGAAAACCGAGTAATTTTCTGCCTGGGACTCCGAATGTGCATTTTGATGGATTGAGCTTGATATCATACCTTCTTATAGGTTGGCAAAGGTTTCAGCGAGGTCAGTCAGTAGGTCGGAACCTTTGCGTGACTTAACCACTATGTCGTCCATGTATGCTTCCACATTCCGACTGATCTGAGTGAGCAGACACTTCTGAATCATGCGCATGAATATGGCACCAGAATTCTTGAGGCCAAAGGGCATGGTAACATAACAAAAACACCCGAACAGGGTGATGAAAGATGTCTTGATCTCGTCAGGTCCAAACAGTCGGATCTGATGGTACCCGGAATAGGCGTCCAGGAAGGACAGTCGCTCACACCTCGCAGTTGAGTCGACTATCTGGTCGATGCGGGGCAGAGAATGATCTTTTGGGCAGGTCCGATTGATGTGCTTGAAGTCAATACACATTTGAAGTGATTTTTCTTTCTTGGGAACCATAACGACATTGGCAAGCCACTCGGAGTGGTATATCTCGCGGATGAACTCAGCGGCCAGAAGCCGAGCCACCTCCTCACCAATTGCCTTCCTCTTCTCTGTGGCGGACCGACGAAGATGCTCTTTGACAGGTTTTGCTTTTGGGTCGAGTCACAAACGATGCTCAGCCAGTCCCCTGGGTACACCTGGCATGTCAGACGGCTTTCATGCGAAGATGTCCCAGTTCTCATGGAGGAACTGGATGAGCGTGTGTTCCTATTTGCTGTCAAGTGTCGTTGAGATATGGGTCAGAGCAGCGTTGGGATCGGTCGGGTGGATGTGAACTGGCTTGGTTTCTCCAGCCGACTGAAACACGGACTCCGAGCCGGGTCTCTTGGCATGCAGCAAATCACTCGGATCTGCCGTCTTCTGATACTCTTGAAACTCCACAGCTGCCATCTGCTCATCTGCTATCTTTGCACCGTCTGGAAGACAATCTTCTGCCCTTTTCCTATTACCGGAGACGGTTATCACGCCTTTGGGGCCGGGCATCTTCAACTTGAGGTACACATAACATGGTCAACCATGAAACTAGCATAGGCAGGTCTGCCCAATATGGCATGATAAGCACTATGGAAATCCACAACCTCAAACGTCAACTTTTCTTTGCGGCAATTCTTCTCATCACCGAAAACCACATCAAGAGTGATCTGGCCGAGTGAGTCGACTTTCTTTCCAGGGATGACTCCGTGGAACCTCATATTGCTCTCGCTGAGTTTGGACATCGGAATG
Organism: Triticum aestivum; assembly: GCF_018294505.1. NCBI lineage: Eukaryota > Viridiplantae > Streptophyta > Magnoliopsida > Poales > Poaceae > Triticum > Triticum aestivum. Next base: position 530,681,935 of record NC_057804.1, on the reverse strand, counting down.
CCCATTCCTTTGAGGGCTTCAGCATACATGATATTGAGGCTGCTGCCACCATCCATCAGAACCTTGGTCAGTCGAGTGCCCCCAACAACTGGGTCGACCACCAGCGCCTGCCTCCCAAGGGTAGCAACTCGTGGCGGGTGATATTACTGGTTGAATGTAATAGGGTTTTTTGACCACTTCAAATACTTCGGTGTTGCCGGAGCAACCATGTTCACCTCTCTGTTAATGAGTTTCAGTCGACTCTTGCTCTCAACATCAGCAAAAATCACTAAGGTGGCATTAACATGAGGATATCCATCTTCCTCTTCTTCCTTGTCCTCCTCCTTCTCAGAATCTTTATCCTTCTCGCTGGGTGAACTTTTCTTCTGGAAGCTCTAGATCAGGAGTCGACACTGTCGAGTGGTATGCTTGGGGAGGATCAGATTCCCATCTTCATCTTTCTTTGTGTGAATATGACACGGCAAATCCATCACATCATTTCCATCTCGATCTTTTACTTTGTTGGGATTCCAGGGCCCTTTGGGCTTCCCTTTGAACTTTCCTTGATTCAACACTGTTGCCTCGGCAGGTCCTACTGCCTCAGCCTTTCGCTTCTGCTTCTGACTGGAATTTCCTCCTCCGGTGTCCTGCGCGACTGTTTTATGCTTACCACTCCGGATTCGGTCTTCCTCTTCACCGTTAGCGTACTTGGTGGCAATCTCCATCATCCAAGTCAGTCATATCTCCTGTCCGACCGAACTTCAGGTTGAGCTCTTTGTAGCGAACGCCTTCCTTGAAGGCACAGACTGCTTGGTGATCTGACACATTCTCCACTGTGTGGTGCAGAGTGATCCATCTTTGGATATAGTCTCTCAAGGTTTCATTCGGTTTCTGCACACAATGCTGCAACTCTGGTAGACCAGCAGGTCTCCTACAGGTGCCCTCGAATGTTCTGGTAAACACTCGGGCAAACTCATCCCAATTCAAAATGCTCCCAGGGGCCAACTGATTCAGCCAAGCTCTGGCAGAACCTTCAAGCATCAGACGGAGGTGCTTCATGGCCACCTCATTGCTGTCGCCGCCGATGTGCACAGCCACTCGGTAATCTTCAAGCCAAGTGTCGGGCTTCGACTCTCCCGTGAACTTGCTGACACCAGTTGCCAATCTGAAGTTGTGGGGGATCTCAGCGGCCCTGATGGCTCTTCCAAAACACTCGGGACGGGACACGTGGACCCTGCTTCCGCTAGGCCTGTCTCTGTCTAGCCCTTCTCTGTATCCTCTGTTCTGGTTGACCAAGCTCTGAACAAGGACTAACCTTGCATCGACCCCAGGCTCTCTTGGGTCGACTGGAACTCTGTGGTCATTATTGTATGGACGCCTATCGTCATACCGCCAGGGCACGTACGACCCACCCCTCGGAAGGGGCGAAGGCACTCGACGGTAGTTGTCGCGGACGAACTCACGATCATCATCTCCATGAACTCTTCCTAAGTGTCGATCCCGATAGTGCTCACGATCTCTTTGCCTCAAAGGTGACCTAGGACTATGTGCTGACTGAACGGTGTCCGCCATTACCGATCGGCTATGAATTATGTTCCGCGGTTGAGACACTGCGGAGTTGTAACATCCCAAATTTTCAATTTGGAATGTTATACGTAGATCATCATTGCATATCATATTTTATTGCATTTTGGCTTGATCCTAGAAATTTCACGCAATTCAAGGACCCACGGAGAGAGTTGGGAATTTCGTTATTTTCATATTTGAGTTTTCTGGAATTTTGAAAATAGCATCATTTGATTTTATTTATTTTATCTTCAATTATATCTATAATAAAATATGAGAGAGGGAATAAAATGACTTTCCCAAAATAAAGAAATACTGAGGATTTAATAAAAAATCAAATACGATTTTATTTTGGAGTTTATTGCTATTTTATTTGAATGAGGAAAAATGCGTTTAAAAAAATATTATTTAGGCCCCAAATAAATGTTCATCTAAACCGGCTTGATTTTAGAAGTCAGGGAAAATTTATTTCAGGATTTTTGAAGTCCGTTTAGTATTTCTTTTATTTGTTTTTCTGCGCGTAATGTTTAAAAAAACGAAACCGACTTTGGGCCGTGTTCGGCCAGGACTCTGCCTGGCCGGGCCTTTTTAATGCGCCGCTCCAGCCCAACCCGAGCCACCAGCCCGCCCCGCGCCCAAACCCTAATCCTAAGCCGCCGCCGCCGCCGTGCCGCGCCGCCCCGCCACCGACGCCCCACGACGCCGCCGCCGACCCCGCCGGACGCCGCCGCCTCGCCGCCAACCCCGCCGGACGCCGCCGCCCCGCCGCCGACCCCGCCGCCGACCTCGCCGGACACCGCCGCCCCGCCACCTCGCCGCCGGACCCCGCCGCCTTGCCGCCGGACCCCGCCGCCCCCCTCGCCGGAGGTAGCCGCCGCCTCGCCACCGGGGTTTTACTCGAGAAAACCGTTCGGTTTTCCGCCGGTTTTTCGTCCATTTTAAAAAAAAACCTAGATCTGTTTTTTTGGTTTAGTTTATTTAGCGGACGTTCGTCCGTACGTTCGCTTTAACAAACGATTTTGGTCGTTTAGACGCAGACAGCGAATGTTCGTTCGTTGGCCTATTCGTCAGTTTTTCTTTTTCTCGGACTTTCCTCGATTATTTCTGATCGCGATTTCCGATCTGTTTTTCGTTTTAGTTTATCTTTTCGCTCATTTATCAGAATCAGGCGATTCAAGCGCCTAGAGTTTCGTCTCGAAACCCTCTTTCCGTTTAATCAACTCAAACAATTTTTTGTTACTGTAAAATTTGACTTAGGTCCAGATTAGTAAACAAAGTCCGTTTCTTTCGCCGTTTGACTTTCGTTGCTTCATTTGATTTGATTCTTTTTGCAAACCGGAGTTCTTAAGTTGAACTTTCTGATTAGATCTCTTATTTATGTTTTACCCATGCATTAGATGAGTGCTTATTGTATGCTTGTTTGTTTGCGATAGGGTACCCGGACTGCGCCGCTTGCTACTTCGAATCCCTAGGTTTCACGGATCATCGGCAGGGCAAGTAACACTTTGATCATACCTCCTTACTACCCAGTTTTATTGCATTAGATCAATCCTCAAACAATTGCATGATTAGGATCTGATTAATATGTGGGTTTTGGGAAGTAGATGAGGTAGTACCTATTACCTGTTTTATTATTAAACCCTTGGGAGTTACTTCTACGTTTGCTTATTGCCATGCTATGCTAGTAGACATGGATTGGGTGAGTGTTTCCATGACAAATGTGAGATTGTTAATTAATGGTTTAATTTAAGGTGGCAACTTTAATACACATCTGGGTGGATTGAGGCACCTGGAGAATCCAGTGTTGCCTGTATTTTTGGAAATCTCGGGATTCCGTGTGATTTTTCGAATGGACCGCCACCCAGACTCAAAGGGATCATAAGATTTTTCATGCTAGAAACTTCCGTGTGTAGCCACATGCTATTATGGGCTCTAGCATAGTTGATTAAGTCGTCCGAACTCTTACAGTGGTAGACTAGCAGATGTAGGGGAAAGTAGGTGTACAGGTCTACCCAATCGTAAGGTGCTAGCGCTTCTAAAAGACTATGTCTCGGTCATCCGTTTCTCAAACACCATGCAGTGCGAGAAAACCAACGGAGGAGATCGGGTCTTGTGGGGAAAAGTGCACAAACTCTGCAGAGTGTATAAACTAATCATGGTTAGACGTGTCCCCGGTTATGGACGTTTTGAGTATCTAGTACTTGAATTATCAAGTGAATTCTCATCATGTTACTTTTAATTAATTTTGTTGGGTTTTAATGTTGATGCTTAATTGGAATTGAGAATGGTGTCAACCATTCTCAATGTTTAACAACCACCATGATAGTTAAATAAAATTTATTCCTTTGCAATAGGGAAAAATTGGCTTTATGCAAAACTGTAACCATAGAGCTATCCACCAGCCATATTATGCATATAGTGTAGCCTTATTCTTTCATTACTCTCTATGTGTTACATTGCCAGCATATTCCATGTGTTGACCCGTTTTCGGGCTGCAACATTCATGTTGCAGATTTTTCAGATGACGAGTAAGATGCCTTAGGATCATGGTCCTATACTCAGTGATGCCGTTGGAGTTGATGGACTCACTTATCTTCCAAGCCTTCCGTTGTTATCGTTATTAGATGGCCTTAAGCCATATTTATTGTAATAAGTTCTCTTTTGAGACATTCGATGTAATAAGTGTGTGATTGCCACTCTGTTATAAATCCTTCAAGTACTATGCGTGTCAGCATTACCGATCCAGGGATGACACTGATGCATAGAGATCAGACTGTTTGAGGTCTGGTCGCTACAAGATGGTATCAGAGCACACGCTGACTGTAGGAAACGACCACTAATCTAAAGCCCTAGATCACTACTCACTCTTCTCATTTCTGACTCCTCATCTTTTCTACTCTCTTTTAGGATGGCAGATGCAAGGAGTTGTGCAGGAGGAAGTACCAGTGGTGAAGGATTTCCCTGATGTATTTCCGGAAGAGTTGCCATACATGCCACCGGATAGAGACATTGAGTTTTTGATTGAGCTTTTGCCAGGCACATGGCCGATATCTAAGAGACTGTACCGGATGCCCGCTAAAGATTTGGAGGAAATTAAGCAGCAGATTAAGGAGTTACTAGATAAAGGATATATTCGCCCAAGTTCATCGCCTTGGGGATCACCAGTACTTCTAGTGGAGAAGAAGGACGGATCATTGAGGATGGTTGTTGATTATCGAGGGTTGAATGCAGTAACAATCAAGAACAAGTACCCACTGCTGATGATCAATGATCTGTTTGACCGGTTGCAAGGAGCTAAGGTATTTTCCAAGATCGATTTGCGATCAGGATACCATCAGCTGAAGATTCAAGAGCAGGATATACCTAAGACGGCTTTTACCACCAGGTATGGGCTGTATGAGTACACCCTTATGTCATTTGGTCTGACTAATGCACCTGCCTATTTCATGAACATGATGAACAAGGTGTTTATGGAGTTTTTGGATAAGTTCGTCGTGGTGTTCATTGATGATATTTTGGTCTACTCGAAGAACGAAGAGGAGCATAAGGAGCATTTGCGTTTGTTACTGGAGAAGCTCAGAGAACACCAGTTATACGCCAAGTTCAGCAAATGTGAATTTTGCTTGAAGGAAGTTGGATTCCTCGGTTATATCCGGAAAAGGTATAGTAGTAGACCCCACCAAGGTTGTTACTTTAACAAACTGGGAAGCACCAACAACAGTTGGAGAGATCCGGAGTTTTCTGGGACTCGCAGGATACTACCGGAGATTTATTGAAAACTTTTCGAAGATTGCAAAACCCATGACGGAGTTGTTAAAGAAGGATACCAAGTTCATTTGGACTGAGGAATGTGAGGCCAGTTTCCAGGAGTTGAAGGAACATTTGGTTACCTTGCCAGTATTGATTCTGCCAGATCAAAGCAAGGATTATGAGGTGTATTGCGATGCTTTGCGTCGAGGACTAGGAGCCATGCTTATGTAGGAGGGGAGAGTTGTTTCGTATGCTTCACGACAGCTTAAGCCCCATGAGTTGAATTATGCTACCCATGATTTGGAGTTAGCAGTCATAGTGCATGCACGAAGACCTGGAGGCATTTTCTCATAGGAAACCATTGTGAGGTGTATACGGATCACAAGAGTTTGAAGTACATTTTCACACAGAAGGAGTTGAATCTCAGGCAAAGGAGATGGTTGGAACTCATCAAAGATTATGATATGAGATTGCATTATCACCCGGGAAAGGCTAACGTAGTAGCCGACGCATTGAGCCAAAAGAGCCATGTCAACACCCTCATGAATGGAGAGTTACCGAAGGAGTTAGCCGAGGACCTTCATGAGCTATGTTTGGAGATAGTTCCGAGAGGCTATGTAGCAGCGTTGGATATTCAGTCTACTTTGATGGATACGATCAGAGAAGCTCAGAAGACTGACAAAGAGATTGCTGATATAAAGGAGAGGATGAGCCAAGGAAAAGCTAAGGGATTTCATGAGGATGAGCACGATACCGTATGGTTTGAAGATCGTGTATATGTGCCTAATGACCCGGAGATCAGAAAATTAATTCTGCAAGAGGCCCATGATTCACCGTATTCGATTCACCCAGGAAATACCAAGATGTATTTGGATTTGAAGGATACTTTCTGCTGGACCGGAATGAAGAGAGATATTGCAGAATATGTAGCAGTTTGTGATGTATGTCAGAGAGTAAAGGCAGAGCATCAGAAGCCAGCAGGATTGTTACAGCCATTGCCAATACCCGAATGGAAGTGGGATAAGCTAGACATCTATTTCATTAAGGGCTTGCCCAGGACTCGTTCAGGCTATGACTCGATTTGGGTTATAGTCGATCGTTTAAACAAAGGTATCTCATTTCATCCCAGTGAAGACCACTTACACCAGTGCTAAGTTGGCAAAGATATACATGACCAGGATCGTATGTCTGCATGGAATTCCAAGGAGCATTGTGTCAGATAGAGGAACCCCCTTTACCTCAAAGTTCTGGAATCAGTTGCACAAAACTTTGGGTACCAGGCTAGAGTTCAGTACAGCTTTTCACCCGCAGACAGATGGACAGACCGAAAGAGTCAATCAGATTTTGGAGGATATGCTGAGAGCCTATGCGTTAGATTATGGATCTAGTTGGGATGACAATTTGCCATATGCAGAGTTTTCCTACAACAATAGTTATCAATCCGGTTTGAAGATGGCCCCTTTCAAAGCCTTGTACGGAAGGAGGTGCAGAACCCCGTTGTCCTGGGATGAAGTTGGAGACTGCCGGTTGTTTGGGCCAGATTTGATTAAGGAGTCTGAACAGAAGGTGAAATTGATTCGCGATAGACTCAAGGTAGCCCAGTCCAGATAGAAGAGCTACGCTGATTCAAAACGCAAGGAGACAGTTTACAAAGTCGGAGACAGAGTTTATCTTCGAGTATCTCCACTTCGAGGAGTTAAGCGTTTTGGTGTTAAAGGGAAGTTAGCGCCACGTTTTGTGGGACCATACAAAGTCTTGGAGCGTATGGGAGAAGTTGCCTACAAATTGGAATTGCCCGAAGGATTGACAACAGTTCATGATGTATTCCACATGTCCCAGTTGAAGAAGTGCCACACAGAGATGGCTGATATACCGCTGAGAGATGCAGTGCCGCTAGAAGCGATTTAGTTGGACAGTGATTTGACCTATGAGGAGAAACCCGTCAAGATTCTTGAGTATGCCAGCCGAGTCACCCGCAGCAAGGTTATCAAGTTTTACAAAGTTCAGTGGAGCCACCACACCGAGGAGGAAGCCACCTGTGAGCGAGAGGAAGATCTGCTGAAGGACCACCCTCACCTATTTTCTAGCCAACCCGAATCTCGAGGGCGAGATTCATCTTAAGGGGGGTAGGTTTGTAACATCCCAAATTTTCAATTTGGGATGTTATACATAGATCATCATTGCATATCATATTTTATTGCATTTTGGCTTGATCCTAGAAATTTCACGCAACTCAAGGACCCACGGAGAGAGTTGGGAATTTCGTTATTTTCATATTTGAGTTTTCTCAAATTTTGAAAATAGGATCATTTGATTTTATTTATTTTATCTTCAATTATTTCTATAATAAAATATGAGAGAGGGAATAAAATGACTTTCCCAAAATAAAGAAATATTGAGGATTTAATAAAAAATCAAATAAGATTTTATTTTGGAGTTTATTGCTATTTTATTTGGATTAGGAAAAAATGCGTGTTTTTCAAAATTTCATTAAGGCCCCAAATAAATGTTCATCTAAACCGACTTGATTTTAGAAGTTGGGGAAAATTTATTTCGGGATTTTTGGAGTCCGTTTAGTATTTCTTTTATTTATTTTTCTGCGGGTAATGTTTTAAAAAAACGAAACCGACTATGGGCCGCATTCGGCCAGGACTCCGCCTGGCCGGGCCTTTATAATGCGCTGCCCGAGCCCAACCCGAGCCACCAGCCCGCCCCGCGCCCAAACCCTAACCCTAAGCCGCCGCCGCCGCCGCCGTCGTCGGATCCCGCGCCGCGCCGCCCCGCCGCCGACGCCCCACGACGCCGCCGCCGACCCTGCAGGCCGCCGCCGCCCCGCCACCTCGCCGCCCCCTCGCGGAGGTAGCCATCGGCGGTTTTCCTCGAGAAAACCATTCGGTTTTCCACCGGTTTTTTGTTGGTTTTAAAAAAAAAACCTAGATCTGTTTTTCTTCTTCTTCGATTTAGTTTATTTAGCGGACATTCGTCCGTACGTTCGTTTTAACGAACGGTTTTCGTCATTTAGCCGCAGACAGCGAACGTTCATTCGTTAGCCTGTTCGTTAGTTTTTCTTTTTCTCGGATTTTCCGCGATTATTTATGATCGCGATTTCTGATCTGTTTTTGGTTTTAGTTTATCTTTTCGCTCGTTTATTGGAATCAGGCGATTCGAGCGCCTAGAGTTTCGTCTCGAAACCCTCTTTCCGTTTAATCAACTCAAACAAGTTTTGTTACTGTAAAATTTGACTTAGGTCCAGATTAGTAAAGGAAGTATGTTTCTTTCGCAGTTTGACTTTCGTTGCTTCGTTTGATTTGATTCTTTTTGCAAACCGGAGTTCTTATGTTGAACTTTCTGGTTAGATCTCTTATTTGAGTTTTACCCATGTATTAGATAAGTGCTTATTGTATGCTTGTTTGTTTGCGATAGAGTACCCAGAGTGCGCCGCTTGCTACTTCGAATCCCTAGGTTTCATGGATCATGAGCTTTGCAAGTAACACTTTGATCATACCTCCTTACTACCCAGTTTTATTGCGTTAGATCAATCCTCAAACAATTGCATGATTAGAATCTAACTGATATGTGGGTATTGGGAAGTAGATGAGGGAGTACCTATTACCTGTTTTATTATTAAACCCTTCGGAGTTACTTCTACGTTTGCTTATTGCCATGCTATGCTAGTAGACGTGGATTGGGTGAGTGTTTCCATGACAGATGTGAGATTGTTAATTAATGGTTTATTTTAAGGTGGCAACTTTAATACACATATGGGTGGATTGAGGCACCTGGAGAATCCAGTGTTGCCTGTATTTTTGGAAATCCCGGGGTTCTGTGTGATTTTTCCTATGGACCGCCACCCAGACTCAAAGGGATCATAAGATTTTTCATGCTAGAAACCTCCGTGTGCAGCCACATGCTATTATGGGCTCTAGCATAGTTGATTAAGTCGTGCGAACTCTTACAGTGGTAGACTAGCAGATGTAGGGGAAAGTAGGTGTACAGGTCTACCCAATCGTAAGGTGCTAGCGCTTCTGAAAGACTTTGTCTCGGTCATCCGTTTCTCAAACACCATGAAGTGCGAGAAAACCAATGGAGGAGATCAGGTCTTGTGGGGAAAAGTGCACAAACCTCTGCAGAGTGTATAAACTAATCATGGTTAGCCATGTCCCCGGTTATGGACGTTTTGTGTATCTAGTACTTGAATTATCAAGTGAATTCTCATCATCTTACTTTTAATTAATTTTGTTGGGTTTTAATGTTGATGCTTAATTGGGATTGAGAATGCTGTCAACCATTCTCAATGTTTAACAACCACCATGATAGTTAAATAAAATTTATTCCTTTGCAGTAGGGAAAATTTGGCTTTATGCAAAACTGTAAGCATAGGGCTATTCACCAGCCATATTATGCATATAATGTAGCCTTATTCTTTCATTACTCTCTATGTGTTACATTGCCAGCATATTCCATGTGCTGACCCGTTTTCGGGCTACAATGTTCATGTTGCAGACTTTTCAGACGACGAGTAAGATGCCTTAAGATCGTGGTCCTATACTCAGTGATGTCGTTGGAGTTGATGGACTCACTTATCTTCCAAGCCTTCCGTTGTTATCGTTATTAGATGGCCATAAGCCATATTTATTGTAATAAGTTCTCTTTTGAGACATTCGATGTAATAAGTGTGTGATTTCCACTCTGTTATAAATCCTTCAAGTATTGTGTGTGTCAGCATTACCGATCCAGGGATGACACTAATGCACAGAGATCAGACTGTTTGAGGTCTGGTCATTACAGGAGTTCTGGTCTCCTGTTGCTCGGAGTAGCGCTCTGATCTGTTCCAAGCCCCTTTGAAAGAACATGCGGAGCCCCCATGTTTGGTTTTGGTAATTGATGACAATCTCTATGGACTAATGGTTGCCGTGAGTTATATTTGAAGGTTTTGTCCATAGGCTTTTCTTGAAGTCCATGTGTTGCTTTCAAGTAGTTTATGAGTTGACCAAGGTGATATTAAGGAATTATCCAAAGATTGGTCATGTGAGTGTTGAGCTTATTGCAAGCATGTCTTGAAGAAGAAGATTGTGTGATCATTCATGTTTACCTTCAAGACATCATCCAAATGAAGAGTGTTGGAAAGATTCAAGGTTGATCAAGACTAAGTCAACAGTGAATCAAGTTGATCAACTCACAAAGCGTAGAAGATGTATCGAGAGGGATCAAGTGATCCCATGGTTTGGTAAGCATTGTCCATTGCACTTTGTGAACTAACCCATGGTCTATGTGAGAGTTCTATGTGCGGTTAGGTACGTGTCCATGGGCTTGCATCAAGAAGAAGATATCATACAACCCATGGAAAGGATGACATCAAGTGGTGATCATCATCATGATTGTCGTGTGCAAGTTCAAGTGGAGCATCACGAAGATATCAAGTGCTTGAATCTTGCCATCCTTTGTGGTGTCAATTGTCTTGTGAAGATGTGGCGAAGAGAGGCTCACCCGTAGTGGACTATGGGGGAGCAATCATCTAGTCTTCATCGAGCCAACGCAATCAAGAAAGGTGGTCCAACTTGAGGGAGTCAAGATCATCATCATCTAGCTCAAGTGGACCATGTGCAAGGCAAAGGTTTGCCCTTGATAGATTTTCTATTTTACCGGTCTCGTGGTGGTAGTTGGGAGACCGGGTTATAGGAGCGTTTGCCGTACTATCAAGGGGGGCTCTCAAGTTGGTAGCTTGATCGTATCGTTAGTAGAGAGCTCAAACCATTGCATTCTTGCATCATGTTTCTTGGTTCTTGTTTGGTTCTCTTTGTGAGTCTTTGAGCTTTTGGTCATCTTGATGACAAGCTTGAGTTCATCGAAAACGGAGTTCGCATGCGTCTTCTATGATGTTTTCGGTGTTGGAGGTTTTACCGGTCTTATCCGAGGAAGGGTTCTAACCATTTTCTTATCGGACTTTTCCTACTTGCTTATTATTGATATTTCTTTCAATATTGTGTTAGCCCTTGTCGCTAGCTTTCCAGCAAACTTGGTTTCATCGAATTCGGAGTCCGTTTGCAAAAGTTGTGGCAGTTTTGGTGTTCTGAAAAGGTTGCAGCAGTACTACCGCGAATTGGAGCGGATGTAATTTTTTACTACCGCTTCAGAGCGGTACTACCGCGGCTCCTACAGCGGTAGTACCGCTCCGGACCAAAAACTCGTCCCAAGTCCTGCGGTGGTAGGCCCGGATGTAATTTTTTTGTATCGCTCGCAAGCAGTAGTACCGCTACCCCTAGCGGTAGTACCGTGAGGTCAAGCGGTACTACTGCTCCGACGATTCTTCTGCCTTTTTGCCTCCTCACTGTTGTGTTTCGAAGTGGTACTACCGCCCTAGCGGTAGTACCGCTCCTTGGAGCGGTAGTACCGCTCTGTGCGGGTTGTGAGCATAACGGTTGGATTTTTCCCCACCTATAAAATGGGGTCTTTTTCCCCATTGAACCTCATCCCTTGAGCTCATGTTCTTCCCCCATTGTTGACATTCTTTGAGCTTGCTAACTCTCAATCCCTCCATGGATTCTTGCTAGTTTTTGAGGGAAAAGAGAGAGGAGATCTAGATCCACATTTCCACCATCACTTTCTACTCTATGTGAGGGGAACCCTTTCGATCTAGATCTTGGAGTTATTGGTGTTCTCCTTCTTGTTTTTCCTCTCATCTTCCTCCCTAGCATTAGTTGTTTCGGTGGGATTTGAGAGAGAAGGACTTGGGCACTCCGTGTGCCCTTGCCATTGCATTTGGTGCATCGGTTTGAGTTCTCCACGTGATACGTGGAAGTTACAAGTTGAGAAGCTTATTACTCTTGGGTGCTTGGTAACCTTGAGCTTGTTACTCTTGGGTGTTTGGACACCCTAGAGCTTGTTCCTCTTGGGTGCCTTGGCTCCCTAGACGGTTGGTGTTGTTCGGAGCTCAATCATTATGGTGTAAAGCTCCGGGCAAGCATCGGGGTCTCCAATTAGGTTGTGGAGATCGCCCCGAGCAATTTGACGGTTACCGGTGACCACCCCCAAGGTTTGCCAAAGTGTACGGGTTCGGTGACCGCCCCAAGGGTTGCCATTTGTACGGGTTCGATGACCGCCCTCATGGGTCCCTTAGTGGAATCACGACATCTTGCATTGTGCGAGGCCGTGTGGAGATTATGGTGGCCCTAGTGGCTTCTTGGGGAGCATTGTGCCTCCACACCGCTCCAAACGGAGATTAGCATCTGCAAGGGTGTGAACTTCGGGATACATTGTCGTCTCCGCGTGCCTCGGTTATCTCTTACCCGAGCCCTTTACTTATGCACTTTACTTTGTGATAGCCATATTGTTCTTTGTCATATATCTTGCTATCACATAGTTGCTTATCTTGCTTAGCATAAGTTGTTGGTGCACATAGGTGAGCCTAGTTGTTTTAGGTTTTGTGCTTGACAAATTAACCGCTAGGTTTATTCCGCATTTTTTCAAGCCTTAACCGTAATTATTTTAAAGCGCCTATTCACCCCCCCTCCTCTAGGCGACATCCTCGATCTTTCAATTGGTACCAGAGCCTCGTCTCTCTTTATTAGGCTTTACCACCTAGAAAGATAAGATGTCGACTAGGGGATTACGATTCTCTGACACTCTTAGTTTCGATGGCACAAATTTTGATGTTTGGGTAATTCGCATGCTTAATCTCTTTAGGGTCATGGACCCAAATTTAGAGCGAATTGTAGATATGGGTTTTTCTCCTCCAAAGGATCCCCAAAGATTATCTTTAGAGGATGAGAAAAACTCTTATCTCAATGGTCAAGCTTCTAATGTGCTTTTCGATGCTTTGAGCAATGTAGTTATATTTCAACTCATGCCGTTCCGGGATGCTCTTGAGTTGTGGACGAAGCTTCAAGATAAATATGGTGTGTCCAAGATTTGTGGGGATGATTGTTCTCCCTCCACCTCCGGTCGTATAGTCTTCTCAACTTCTTCTACTTCACCTACATGTTGTTTGACACAAGGTAATGATATGGTGAGTAGTGTTGGTCATTGCAATGATGATAGTATGCTTATTGTGGATGATCCTTCATCACTATATTATTGCAATGATCCTTCTTTGGGATTTAACACTTTGAGCACACCAAATGTTTCACATGCTTGTGTTGATAGTCCTTGCATATCATGTAGAAATTGCTTGACTAAATCTCATGATGATATGCTTGCTATGTCTTGTTGCCATGATGAAAATGCATCTATTTCCTCGAATTGGCGTGCTAACAATGTAGAGGAAACCCAACACTCCATGGAACAAGATGTGGTGTTTAATGGTGCCTCAAGGGATCCTACATCATCATCTATTGATTTTTGCCTTATGGCTAAGGCGTCAAAGGTTTCTCCTGCTTTGTACCCCAATATGGCTCTTGATGATGATGTTGATGCTAATGATGATGATGATAATGATGAAGAGAATGATAATGTTGCCTCCTTAAAAACTAAGGGGGAAATGATTTTTAAAGCTCTTCATAAAAATAAAATTGCTCGTTCCAACTTCATGGAAATAATGTCCATTGCCATTGATGGCAAGAAATACATTGAGGAGTTGGAATCTCATCTAGAGGAGCATGAGGTCACCATTGAGAAAATGGAAGCTCATGAGCGTGATTACGCAAATGAGATCGCGGAGCTATCTCAAGCTCTTGAACATGAACAAAGCACCTCCGAATCTCTTGAGGAGACTTTTGCTCTAGAATTATCTAGAGTGAAGGAATCTAATGATAGAGCTCTTGAGGTGGCCAATGTTTTTGAAATTAAAAATGCTAAGCTTGAAGTTGCTCATGCTAGACTCCTTGAGGATTTTGAGCACCTCGAAAATGGCTCAAGGGTCATCAAGGGTGAGCTCATCAAACTCACCGAGTCTCATGCTCAACTTGAAGCTTCTTATTTAAAAGAGCTTGCCAAGTTGCATTTTCCTCTTGTTGTTAATGATGATGCTTGTGCTACTAACACTATTTCTTGTGAAGCATCCATTTTAAAGGAGAATGTTGAGCTAAGGGCTCAACTTGAGTTGCTATCTAGCAAGTATGGGAAATTGGAAGAAAGTCATGAAAAGCTTTCTAGCTCTCATGATGATTTTCTTGTATCCCATAATGTGCTAAAAATAGCTCATGAGGCTATGATTGCTAAGGTAACATCTAGTGAGCCTCATGTGGACATTAGCACCACTTTTAGTCAAAATGCTATATTGCCTTGTGCTAGTCCTCGTAATTCGTCTATGCATAACATTGGTACATCTTGTGATGAATTGCTTTCCTTGCCTTGTTGCTCTAATGATGAAGCTTATACTTCCTCTAGTACTTGTGTTGAGACTAACCATGTAGAGGAAATCAAAGAGCTCAAGGCCCAAGTCACTTCTTTGAAGAAAGACTTGGAAAAGAGTCAAGAAGGTAAATCCACACTCAACAATATCTTGAGTGTGCAAAAATCCCCCAATGACAAAGGTGGACTTGGATTCAACTCCAATAAGAAGAATAAGTCCAAGATGAACAAAAAGAAGGGCCAAGAACAAGTCAAGAATTCGGCCAAGATTGTTTGCTTCAAGTGCAAAGTAGAAGGGCATCATGTTAGATCTTGCCCATTGAAGAAGAAGCCCATTAGTGACAAGCAACAAGGGAAGCAGCCACAAGTTCACTTTCATGCTCAACCTCAAGTTGAAGAAAGGCCTCTTCGCAAGAAAACTCGAGCTAATGCTTCTCAAGTTGAGAAATCAAGTGAGAAGAAAGTGAAGAGTAGACATTGCTACCTATGTCGTGAGAAAGGTCACCTCGCTTCTTCATGCACAAGTGGTAACGTATCCAACCCAATTATTATTGATGATGTATATTCTCTTGGGAAGGATAATGTTGGCAATGTGTTTGCAAAGTTTGTTGGTACTCAAAGTGGTGTCAAGAAAAGAACCATTTGGGTGGCCAAGCCTATTGTGACTAACCTCTTAGGACCCAACTTGGTTGGGGATCAACAAGCTAAAACTTGATCAATAGGTGTTGATGGAGGTCATTGGAGACTTGGCTACATTATGAAGAATTAAGGGGTCTTCATCATTCATATTGTCTCAAGCCAAGTCATTCGAATTATCAAGTTTCTATCTTATATCCAATGTTCCCCCTTGCGGTAACTTATGCTTAAATTGTTTACATTGAAAGTTACTTTCCCCTTAGCGTGTTGTGGTTTTGTACCTTGCATGTGCGTGTATATGTTATGCTTCCAATTTGCTTATATTGAGAAATCAAGTATGTGCATGTTGGTTCGCACATCATGTACGTGTGTGTAGTGTGTTGAGGCTTTGTTCATCTTGTTTATATCTTAGTTGGATCTTGTGAGAGATTAATGGAACATCCCATTTTGGGGGAGTGATGTGCTTTGTGCACCTCACAATCCTAAAAATGTGTGTACATGAGGAATACCATCTAGTATTGATATTAAAAGATTATCTAGTCTCTATGTGGTATGTCTTCTCATGAGAAATTCAAATTCTATTTGGTCCATTAATTATCTCTTGTTGGTTCTCTTTTGCATCTTGTTAAGTTTTTCATTGGTATCACATTATGGGGGAGTAATATGCTATGTGTATATTACAAGCCTAGAAAATGTGTACATTCGAGATATTGTCACTTAGAATTGTTTTTGTAAATTATATTGTTCCTAGGTGGCATGTTAGCTCTACAAGTTGCAATTTTCTTGTGTTTGGTGTGAAGATGATGTCGGATATCCTTGCTATCTACCACTGGGAATTATTTCCAAATACTTCTTGTCTTTTGACAATTGGTACTCACTTATGTGTGGTAGAAATTATTGATCATCTTCACGTTGGCATTTGCTTTTTATTTGCCTTATCTCTTGCCAAGTTTGTGTCAACTCCCATTGCCTTCCATGCTACTTGAGGATCTTGTTGTTTTCTTGGTCTTGTCTAGTGTTTTCCTTGATATAGTGAACGTGGTGATCCTACCTTGTGCATTTTGTATTCAAATGCAAATTCTCTATAATGCACAACTCGTGTGGGAGCTATCCTATTTTCTATAAAACACTAAACTTGTGATCCATTTTAAGTGTGTGTTGGTGGAAGGCAAGTCGTTTCTTTTGGTACTTTGTGCCATCATGAAACTTTGTAGAGAGCTTGGTTTGTTTGGAACCAACCTCTCCTTTGGGAGTTTGACACCTTTTTTGTGTGTTCCAATGGGTAGCTCATTCCTTGATGTATCTTTTAATGATATCTTCCAAGTGATGATTTCTCCATTTGGTATCCTTTTCACTTGGTTTTTCTTTGTATTTTGGTATCGGTTCTTGAAAGTCTTGAGCATGCATTTTAGCTTCATGTAGTTACTTTGGCATGTTTTCTTTCTTTGACCCAATATATAGGGGAAACTCCACCAAGTCTCAAATTGGATGAGAGGTGCATGAGATTCATTTTCATATCTATATGCACACATCTATGTGGAGTTTGTCCTATGTATTGTTGGTTCTCTAACTCTTTGGTCCCAATGAGTTTGGGTACCATTTTGTTTGTGTTGTTGTTCTAGGAACAATTGGAGATGCATTGGATACTTGGCTCATTCAAAAGGAAGGTGTTGTCACCATGTACTTATTGGAGTCAAGCTAGTATGATCAATGAACTACTTTCTACCTTCAATTGGTATCTACTACATCCTTCCAATGCTATCTCGGTAACAAGTATCATCATCTACTACATTCACACATTATTGCATCAATCATGTGTAGATTGTATCATGGCATGTTATTCTTTCTTTCTTGTGATACTTGTTTCCTTTCTCAAAGCATCCCAACAATGATCACTTGTTGCTAATTGTGATGTCTTTGATGGTTGTGTGGTAGGAATTCATTTATATACAATAAGACCATATCTAGCCTTGGGCTATGCTTCCAAGCACATATCTTATTGGTATATGTATGACTTCCTTTGGGATATCTTGTTCCTTCGTATTGTAACTATTTCGAGTGTACATCCTTCTCTGTAGATATATATCGTCATAATTTCATCTACCTAGACCCTTATACACTTGAGAGAAATTACATCTCTAGATGATATCCTTTCTTTCACGTCGACCTTGTCTTTCTTATGTTATTTCTTTGGTGGCTCTGTGAAAGCTTTTGCCTTGAGTGCGTGTCTTATCTCGTTGCATCTTGATGCACTCTTGTGTGGTGAAGATTATTTTCATCATGCTTGTCTTGACGAGGCTTTTGCCATCTTAATTGGTATCCCCTGTCTTGATGATGCTTATGCTTTCTATCTTCACCTTGGGTTGTCACAAGTGTTGGTTATTCATTTTGCATTTTTAGTGTGCTTGTGAACCCTTTTTCTTGGTGTGTGTGGGGAGGACATGTCATGCACCTTGTATCTCCACTATCCAAGACTATGTTGATGCTTAATGCTCATCCATACATTAGTCTTCTCAAGTGCTTTGCCATGACTCACACACATCATTTTGGTTGAGCCTACTCTTAAGTTGCCTCTTTTATATGTTGCTCAACCATTTGTTTCTTGCAAGTGCTAGGTTTTGTTTCCTACATTCTCACTTGCACTTGTTGTAAGCTTCTATTGATTTTGGGGGAGCTATGATCCTATTTTGTGCACTTTGTATCCAAATACAAATATTCTTATGTGTGCACAAATCATGGGGAGCTTCTCTAGCTTATTTAGAACACTCCTTTGCTCATATCATAATATCCTTCATTCATGTGGTTCATAGGATCTTTGGTCTAGTTGGTTCAATTGATATCATTTGATTGCTTGCTTCAATTGGTACCTTTTGATTGCTCGATTGCTTGTTTCTCTCTTTGTTATGTCTTTGTGGCATATCATTATTTTGCAATTTTTGGGCTTCAATATAGTTTGTCTTCCTCCAAGTATTTACCATTGGATATGTGTATTGCATTCCACTCTCTTTTTGAGAGATACACAATTTATGGAGGAACACTCTTTATATTGGCCTTATAAGCTTTTCACCCATTTTGGCAATCGATGCCAATGGGGAGGAGTTTCAGAGAGTTTTGTGGAGAAATCTTTAGAGTTTTCTCCTTGCTTTGGTTTTGGTTCCTAAGCATTTGCATCCCATTCTCATGCATCATTGGTTGTTGCATTGCATGGTGATACATAACTCCTTGTATAAACTCTCTTGAAAGTGATTGTCATCAATTACCAAAATGGGGAGATTGAAAGAACATGCGGTGCCCCCATGTTTGGTTTTGGTAATTGATGACCATCTCTATGGACTAATGGTTGCCTTGAGTTATATTTGAAGGTTTTGTCCATAGGCTTTTCTTGAAGTCCATGTGTTGGTTTCAAGGAGTTTATGAGTTGACCAAGGTGCTATTAAGGAATTATCCAAAGATTGGTCATGTGAGTGTTGAGCTTATTGCAAGCATGTCTTGAAGAACAAGATTGTGTGATCATTCATGTTTACCTTCAAGACATCATCCAAATGAAGAGTGTTGGAAAGATTCAAGGTTGATCAAGACTAAGTCAAGAGTGAATCAAGTTGATCAACTCACAAAGCATAGAAGATGTACCGAGAGGGATCAAGTGATCCCATGGTATGGTAAGCATTGTCCATTGCACTTTGTGTACTAACCGATGGTCTATGTGAGAGTTCTATGTGGGGTTAGGTACATGTCCATGGGCTTGCGTCAAGAGGAAGATATCATACAACCCATGGAAAGGATGACATCAAGTGGTGATCGTCATCATGATTGTCGTGTGCAAGTTCAAGTGTAGCATCACGAAGAGATCAAGTGCTTGAATCTTGCCATCCTTTGTGGTGCCAATGGTATTGTGAAGATGTGGCGAAGAGAGGCTCACCCATAGTGGACTATGGGGGAGCAATCATCTAGTCTTCATCGAGCCAACGCAATCAAGAAAGGTGGTCCAACTTGAGGGAGTCAAGATCGTAATCATCTAGCTCAAGTGGACCATGTGCAAGGCAAAGGTTTGCCCTTGATAGATTTTCTATTTTACCGGTCTCGTGGTGGTAGTTGGGAGACCGGGTTATAGGAGCGTTTGTCGTACTATCAGGGGGGCTGTAAGTGCATCTAGTGCCACCCCTAGTTGGTTTTGGAGTATTGACGACAAAGTTGGTTGAGGGACTAATGCGTTTGTGAGAATTGCGGGATAACGCAGGAAGTGTGCCTCATTGATTCGGTTTACCTACCGGATATGACCCCTAAAAATGTATGAAGACATTGAAGACAATGGTGGTGTGTGAAGATATTCACACTGAAGTCTATGACATGAGAAGACATTGAGTGAAGACTATGGAGCGCGAAGACTGAGTTGTTTTGTTGTTTCCTTTTCTTCTTTGTTGAGTCATAGGAACCACTGTACTGTTAAGTGGGGTCCAAGTGAACAAAGTCAGAGTGACTGAAGTGATGCTCAACCCAAATCCTATGTCTTCGAGCGAAGACAATGAGAGC
The DNA here is from genome assembly GCF_018294505.1 of Triticum aestivum. NCBI lineage: Eukaryota > Viridiplantae > Streptophyta > Magnoliopsida > Poales > Poaceae > Triticum > Triticum aestivum. The sequence goes on along the minus strand of NC_057804.1, from coordinate 530,662,186 downwards.
AAATCTTATCCAGAGCTGGATGAGTCAGCTTTGCTTGTAGCCCAAGTAAAGTTGTCGTGTGTGTTTGAAATCTAACCGTTGGAACACGTGTCAGTTCCTTAGTGACCCAGGGTCATTTCGGACATATCAGGACGGGTTGCCTTGTGGCTATAAATAGCCCACCCCCTACACCATAAATTGGTGGCTGCTCAGAGTGAATTTACGGCTTTTGTCGTTTTGAGAGCAACCCACCTCGAAGCCTTTGAGAGAGAAATCCTTGCGAGGAAAAAGCCAAAACACCTAGAGCCAAAGAGTGTTAGGCATCACTGAAGTCTTTCTGTCTGTGTGACCTGAAGACTTATTACAATTGAGGACTGTGTATCCTCCAGCCGGTTAGGCGTCGCGTTCTGAGCATCCAAGAGTCATTGTGGATTGCCGGTGAACGAAGTCTGTGAAGGTTCGGAAGTCTACCTTGAAGACTTACCAGAGTGATTGGGCGAGGACTGTGTGTCCTTAGCTCAAGGGGAATAAGGTGAAGACGCGGTCTTCTGAGTTGAATCTCAGCCTCCCTAACCAGACGTACAGTTGTCACAGCAACTGGAACTGGTCCAACAAATCTTGTGTCTTCATCAAGTGACTGGTTCTATCTCCTCCCTCCTTTACTTTGAGTTTGTCTTCATGAAGTCATTGCTTATTTGTCTTATCTGTTTGACTTCATTGCTTGACTACTATCGTTGATTGGCTTTGTATTATCTTCCATCCTGATCCTTACTACCTAGCTGCTATTAGTCTTTGTACGTTCACATTATTGCATACTTGACTATGGCTTGCTTGTTGTAGTTTATCTTCCGCTGCATATCAATTAGGTCATTTCTATTGTTTGTCTTCGAAACTTCCATGTTTTGAAGACTTTGATAAAAATCGCCTATTCACCCCCCCTCTAGTCGATAACTAGCACTTTCAATTGGTATCAGGGCAAGGTACTCCCTTGTTCTGTGTGATTCGGTTTAACCACCTGGAGTTTAGCTATGTCGACTGCAGGATTGAGGAATATATCTTGCCCCACCTTTGACGGTCATGAATATCCTCGGTGGAAAGCCATGATGAAGAAGCGACTCATGGCTATGGACAGCGAACTGTGGACCGTCACTGAGATTGGTCTTACCGATCTATGCAAGATGGCGGAGGCTGATGACATTCGCAAATACACTCTACTGAACCTCACCGCGAAGGATGTCATCTGCTCCTGTCTGTCCCAAAATCAGTTCAGGAACGTCATGCACCTCAATCATGCGAAGCTAATCTGGGACCGGCTCTCTGAAGTCTATGATGGTCATCTTAATCGTCATGATCCTTGGCTTGATGACTACAAGGAGTCTCTTAAAGAGATGACCTTTCCACCTGAATTGTCTTTATCTTCACCATGCCTAATGGCAGGGGGTGCTAAGGTAACTGAATGCTACCTCTCTGAAACTAGTGATGATGAATCAGGTGATGAATTTGGCCCTAGCTATGTCAAACTTGCTTCCCTTGCCACTAAACAACAAAGAGCTTTGGAAAAGATTCAAAACATGCTTAGTAAGAGCGATGATATGTTGGGCGAAGAAATGGATCAGTCAAAAGCTTTGGCTGAGAGTCTTCAGAGACTTCATTCCAAGTTTGACGCCCTTCAAGATCAACATAATGCTCTCTTGTCTAATCATGAGAAACTTTCTTCTGAATGTCTTCAAAGAAAGCAAGATCTTGAAAAGACATGAGTGGATTATGGAGATCTTCTGAAGGAGCGCGATTCATTACTTGCTCAACAAATCAGCGTTACACAAAATGGATTTGAACCACCATGTTTAAAATGCATTGAGCGTGATAACGCTACCTCTGTTACTGAATGTTCCAATGCTGCTACTGTTGCTTTGTCTTCAACTACTGATGTGGAAACTAACCCCTCTACTGAGGATACCACTACTATTGCTGATGAAAATGCTAGGTTGAAGACATTGCTTGAAATAGGGATGTATAAAAGTCTGAAAGGGCATCAGACACTTTGTGATGTCCTCAAAAAGCAGATTCTGAACCGAAACCCTAGGAAAGAGGGTGTTGGGTTCGAGAGGAAAATGAATGCTGATGGTTCCTACTGGAAGCCTGAGCAGTATCCCAAAACCACATGGGTTGCTGCAAAGGAACCTTCAGCGGATCCATCCACTTTATCTGGCTTTACCTGTGCTAATCCTATTATCATTGATGAATCCTTTGATGCAAACTATAAACTGTTCAAAAATCAGAATGGTGAAGTGTTTGCCAGGTATATTGGTACTAACTGCAGGAATGGACCACCTATGAAGAAGATCTGGGTTCCCAAAAGTTGTCTTAAGAATCTTCTAGTGAATGTCATCATGACACCACCTGGGAAGAAGATAAACCCCAGACCAAAGGCATCATATGGTCCAACGGCTTCATATGAATACAGGACTCACTTGAGTCACCCTAACGCCAATGTTTTGCAGGGAAATAGTACTCAAACTTATGAATATGAACGTGTGTCCTCAAACTGCCATGTTCATAGGACTAAGAACTTTTCTGCTTATTCATATGAGTATCGTTCATCTCCTGCAAGGCTATTTGCTAGGGCTTCAAAGCCGAAATTCTCAGATGCTGCACTTAGACTCATTGCTTCTAAGCCACCCCTGAAGATGTGGGTGGTGAAGAAGAATTAACTCTCTTTTGCAGAATATGGTCTCCAGCCAGCAATCAAAGGCGTCCGATATTATTGCTGGGGACCTAAAACACAAAGGGACGCATGATAAAATGACTTACTATGTATTCCACATATGAATCGCTTACCTGTCATACTATGTGCTAACTTTCATCTAAGCTGTGATAATCCAAGTGTGCATCAAATGCTTATGCTTCACAACATACCTTGTGAAGCCTATCCTCCTAACTGCACTGTAGGGTATGCCACCTCGTGCTTCAGAATGGATTATCGACAGCGGATGCACTAATCATATGACTGGTGATCGAAGTCTTCTCATGGACTCAACCTTACGTCCATCCGACAAGAGTCAAATCACATTTGCTGACACTGGTAAAGGCAAGGTATTGGGTCTAGGTAGAGTTGCAATCTCAAAGGATCAACACATGGATAAAGTGATGCTTCTTGAATCCCTTGGATTCAACTTAATGTCTGTCTCAATGCTTTGTGACTTAAACATGATTGTGATATTTGGAAAATATCGTTGCCTTGTACTAATGGAATCTGACAAGTCTCTAGTCTTTGAAGGGTATAGGAAAGGTGATCTATACATGGTAGATTTCTCAGCAGGTCCACAGCTTGCCGTATGTCTTCTTGCAAAAGCTTCAGAATGCTGGCTCTGGCATCGAAGGCTGGGGCATGCTGGCATGAGGAACTTACACACTCTCGTCAAGAAGAACCATGTCATAGGCATCGAAGGTGTCAAGTTCAAGAAAGATCATTTGGGTGGTGCCTGCGAAGCTGGAAAGATGACGAGGGCCAAGCACCCCTCGAAGACAATCATGATGACATGTCAACCCTTTGAGCTGTTGCACATGGACTTATTTGGCCCTACTCACTACTCTACCCTCACAACAACAGCGTGTCTCTATGGCTTCGTCATTGTTGATGACTACTCAAGATATACATGGGTACACATAATTCTCTACAAGACTGAAGTACAAGATGTCTTCAGACGATTCGCCAATCGAGCAATGAACAACTATGGCGTCAAGATCAAGCATATAAGAAGTGATAACGGCACTGAATTCAAGAACACCGGGCTTGATCTCTATCTGGATACAATGGGAATCACTCATGAGTTTTCTGCTCCATACACACCTCAGCAAAATGGCATTGTTGAGCACAAGAACAGAACCCTCATTGAGATGGCTCGAACAATGCTCGACGAGTACAAGACACCAAGAAAGTTCTGGCCTGAAGCTATTGATACAGCATGTCACATCATCAACCGTGTTTACATCCACAAGCTTCTGGGCAAAACATCCTATGAGCTCCTTACTAGCAAGAAGCCAAATGTCAGCTACTTCAGAATCTTTGGTGCTAGGTGCTGGATCAAGGATCCCCATCACAAGTCAAAATTTGAACCCAAAGCTCACTAAGGCTTCATGCTCGGTTATGGAAAGGATTCGCACTCTTACAGAGTCTTCAACCTCTTCCACTACAAAATCGTTGAAACTGTGGACGTGCGATTTGATGAAACCAATGGTTCACAACGAGAGCTCCTGCCAAGCACATTAGATGAAGCTCCTTCCAGCGAATCTATCAAGCTGATGGGAACTGGTGAAATCATGCCCTCTGAAGCACAGCCTGAAGAGGAACTTATCATTTCTACACCAAACCAACCTGAAGACAATGCTCAGACCGAAGACAATCCTCCCAATGATGACAATGATCAGCATGAGCAAGGGCTTCGTCCAGTTCATCCTCGTGTTGCAAATAAAGTACAAATTGAGAAGATAATTGATAGCATCAATGCACCTGGTCCGCTTACTCGCTCAAGAGCAACACAGTTAGCAAATTTCTGTGGGCACTTTTCATTTGTATCAATATATGAACCCAAGAAAGTTGTTGAAGCCTTTATGGAACCTGAATGGATTCAAGCTATGCAAGAAGAACTTCAACAGTTCAATCTGAATAATGTTTGGGAACTTGTCAAGCGCCCTGACCCTCGCAAACATAACATTATTGGCACTAAATGGATATATCGGAACAAACAAGATGAGCATGGTCAAGTCGTCAGAAACAAAGCATGTCTTGTGGCTCAAGGATATACTCAAGTTGAAGGAATCGACTTCGATGAAACATTTGCTCCGGTGGCTAGGCTTGAAGCTATTCGCATACTGCTAGCCTATGCTAATCACCACAACATCTTGCTATATCAAATGGATGTGAAGAGTGCTTTCCTCAATGGAAAGATTGAAGAAGAAGTGTATGTTGCTCAACCACCTGGTTTTGAAGATCCAAAACATCCTGATATGGTGTACAAACTAAACAAAGCATTGTATGGGCTCAAACAAGCTCCTCGTGCTTGGTATGATACAAACAAAGACTTCCTGAAGAGCAAAGGCTTCAAACCAGGATCCCTAGATCCCACACTCTTCACGAAGATATATGATGGTGAACTGTTTGTATGCCAAATATATGTGGATGACATAATCTTCGGCTGCACCAACCAAAAGTATAGTGATGAGTTTGGATACATGATGCAAGAGCAATATCAGATGTCCATGATGGGTGAGCTGAAGTTCTTCCTTGGTCTTCAAATTCGTCAGCAAAGAAATGGCATCTTCATTTCTCAAGAAATCTCAAAGATTGTCTCAAGAAGTTCGGCATGCAAGATTGCAAAGGTTACACGACGCCAATGCCAGCCAAACATCATCTTGGTCCCGATGACAATGGTAAAGAGTTCGATCATAAGGTATACCGCTCCATGATTGGTTCTTTACTTTACCTATGTGCATCTAGGCCAGATATTATGCTTAGTGTTTGCATGTGTTCTCGATTCCAAGTGGCACCAAAGGAATCGCATCACTTAGCTGTGAAGAAAATTTTTAGATATTTGGCTTACACCCCAACACTCTGATTATGGTATCCAAAGGGCTCAAGATTTGATCTGGTTGGATTCTCGGATGCTGATTATGCTGGTGACAAGGTGGATCGCAAATCTACATCAGGAACATGTCACTTTCTGGGACGATCACTTGTGTGTTGGTCTTCAAAGAAGCAAAACTGTGTATCACTCTCAACTGCTGAATCTGAATACATTGCTGATGGATCTTGCTGCGCTCAGCTTCTGTGGATGAAGCAAACTCTCAAGGACTATGGCATCAATCTGAAGCAAGTCCCTCTCTTCTGCGACAACAAAAGCGCCATCAAGATTGCCAACAATCCAGTTCAGCACTCGAAGACAAAGCACATTGAAATTCGTCATCACTTCCTCAGAGATCATGTCATGAAGAAAGATATTGACATCATTCACGTCAACACTGAAGAGCAACTGGCAGATATCTTCACAAAGCCCTTGGATGAGAAAAGGTTTTGCAAGTTACGGTGTGAGCTAAATATCTTGGAATCCTCAATGTCCTGTGATCAGGCACACATCCTAACACTTATGCATGTTGATGACTTAGATGTGCAACACACGAAGTAAAGTATATCTTCAATCAATGAAGACTTAAATTCTGAGTGTGAATACATTAACATGGAATTTGACTTCGGAGCGCCATGATAATTGTGCGCCGTGTCTGGGTCTAATACTTCCTATACGGTGGGTAACGCCACTACCAAATTTCTTGGTTTGAAGTGTTTCACTCATGGCGTTATTGTTGAATACATTCGCATTTGATTTGTCTTCAACTTACAACTTATCTTCATGAATTACTTCACTATGTTGAGTTGATTGCTTTCCCATATATATATATACTAGTTTTCTGTCCTCTATAGCATTCACTTATGGCTATGTCTTCACTGTTGAATCTTTTGAACTAAGTGAATGTGATCGGACCCTAATCTTTCTATGCTTTCTATCTCAAACTCTATCTGTCCAAATCATATGCATTCTATTGAAACTGTCAAATGTCTTCTCTGCATCCTTGTCAGCAGAAGACACAGAGACAAACATCAAGTCATTTTAAATGATTCATCTTTATTGTTGAAATCCGGAGAAGCCGGAACGACCATCCAACAAACTTGGCGGGCGTGGGAACGTGGGACAACTCTGAGTATGTTGCATGCTTGCCACATGTCCCTCAGATGTGAACAGGCAGGGGCACCTGCGTAATTGCGCTGTGCCGCGCACCTTCTTATAAATACGTGCCCCCTGCGGTCAAGAAAACCTTCTTCCACCTCTCCACCTCGTCAAAACCCTAGCGCCACCGCTAGCTCTCGACGACGCCGGCGACGAAGCGCTTAGCTGCTGCAACTTCTTCGACGCCGTCCTCACGCCGGCCACGGGCATCGTCCTCTCCTCCGCCGCCGTAGGTGTCCTCCGTCGCCAAGTTAGGGCACGGTGGATAGAACTGCTCGGTCTCCTTTCATCCCATCTAGCAGTTCATCGTGTGGTAAATATAACTCTATTTTTACCATCTTTTTGATCCTCAATGATTCATCCAATTTACCAAAATTGGTTTCTGTCTATACAAAATTAGATCTACTCTGTCTGCATCTCATACTGCCTAGTATATTCACTTAAGCTTCATATCTAGTTAGATTCCTCACTTGTACTTATTCACGGATTCGTACAAATCTGGAACCGACTCTCAACATATAAGTGAATGTCTTCGCAACATGAGGTCAATGTCTTCAAACTTATTTATCTTCAAACTCTTCTAAGAATGCATATGACCTCTTCCCCTTCCCTCGCATCTCTAATGCTGTCACAAGTACATGTCCGTGGGAGAATCCCTAGGTTCTCATAGTCTGCATTCGTTTACAGAATTCTTACAGCAACACATTGAATCTCCCGAAGCCAGTTCCTGTCTGACCAGCAAGCGAAAGCCTTTGAAGCCTTTGAACATATTGAAACCATTCAGTTTGAAGTTCATGGCTACAGAGAAATCTGTAAGGAAGGGTGACAGACAGCGTCGAGGGGGAACATCAAAGGATCGGCCTGATGATCTTGCAGAAATATACAAAACAGATCCTGAAGAGGATTATAATCAGCGCAAGGCACGAATCCAATGGATTCGACACTATTGGGCTGAACAATGGTTCAAGTACAAATTCTTGACCCAGGAGTACGCTGAGAAGAATGCTATCTAGAGTCCTTGGGGTGATATTCTCTATCGAGGCCTTCCCCCCAAGAACAAAGCTGAAGCCATTGCACAAGAATTCTATCCTTGTACGGTCCGTGGACCACAGCCTGAAGATGCCGACCCATCATCATTGCTCTGGTGTCGAGACGATAATCTCTTCAAGCGCAACTTCTAGTATGCAAAGGCTTTGGCAAAGGAAAACAAGAAGTCATGGGGATTAGACTTCAATCCTGGTCCCTCTGCTCCCCATGCTGATGGCACACGTGAAGCGGAAGAAAATAGAATTGGCCCCTTTTCAAACTTTGATGGCCTCATGTCTTACATTTTGGTGCATGGTGCCAAAGTCAATCATTCTGATAATGATGCTGATTCTGATGAAGCCCCAGCTCCTCCTCCAAGGCCGCAGAAGCCAAAGAAAATTAAGGCTTCAACATCAGCTGCACCACCAAAAGCTTCTCGTGTGAAGCCACTGGCCACTGCACCTCCTGAAGACAGTGTGCAGTCTGAAGATCTTTCACGCATCTCCAAGAAGACGGAGAAGAAAAAGAAAATCATCAAGAATACTGATCAGACTTTGACTCCTGCTGCTATTCTGCGTGAAGAGCACATTGATCTGTCCAGCAATGATGCTCTTGAGCAACTGATCAAGAGCAAGGAAGAAGATGAGATCTTCAACAACTTGCCTCTTTTTGACGTGGCAATCATCCATAACTTCATTGATGAGTGGTTTGACACACCAAATCTCAGCTTTGATGACTTACAACTTCCAATTGGCCTCAGCGTCGCCTTCAATGGCGCCATTGCTTCTGAGCTAGCTATTGCTCAGCACATCGTCGAACTGAAGCACAAGATTGACTATGAAAAGGCTCAGTTCAAGAAGCATGTGGCCACGCTCAACATGCAAGATGTCAAGAACTTCAAGATCATGCTGCACGAGCTCAAAGAAGCCTTTCACAAGAAGCGTGAAGAAGCTCGAGGCTCCAGAGAGCGCATGAAAAATCTGGCTGACAAGTGTGTGCTTGCCTACAATGAGGCTGAGAAGCGCAAGGCTCTTGGTCGTCCTGGCATCGACCCCAGGATGGCTGCAAAGAAGAAGAAATCGACTGTCCAATCTGCACCTTCAAGGCAAGATGAACCTCGCATTATCTTCCCAAGAAACATGACTGGCTCGAAGCCAAAAGTCACGTCAACCGCTTCAGGACAGAAGAAGACAAGGGCTGCAGAGGCTGAAGCCAGAAAACGGAAAACCTCAGAAGCCTCTAATGCTGCTCCCTCCAAGAAGAAGCGCAAGACCAAGAAAAATCGGGCTGCTCCCACAGAGCCCCTTGTTGTTGAACCCATCTCAGTGGTTCGTCCTGCATCTGCAACCCAAGAACTTTGAATGACTGTTCATGAGCCTGCTTCCACAGAGGCTCCTGAAGCTGAAGAGATTCCAGCAGTAGATCCCATCACTACTGAAGACATTAGTCACCATGACAATGTTGAAGATGATGAAGTTCTTCCTCAAATTGAATACAATGTGGTATCATCGCCTCTTCTCACGAACAGCGAAATCATCAGCATTGGTCATCCTCTGACGCCAATTGCTCAGGATGCTTCATGGGCTGATCGCCCGCAACAACAAGACTCCCCCAGTACTCCCCAACAACAAGTCACACCATCCGTGCAAGTTGAAGAGGATGAGGACTTGCCTACTCCATCTCCAAAGGCGTCGCCTGTATTACAAAGGCTTCGCAAAGGACCAAGGCCTCAAGTCCCTCTTCCGAGCGTTCCAGAAGGAGAAGTGCACCGTCAACCTGTTGCACGTCAAGTGTTTTCAGAAGCCACTCCAACTGTGAATGTCTCCGTGTCTGAAGCCCCAGCTGCTGAAGACAATCCGGCTGCATCAGCCGATGACGAACTTCAATAAGAACGTGTCCCTACTCCCCCCATTCCTGAAGAAGATGTTCATGATGTGAGCGTGTCTGTGCCTGACCCTCCAGCTCATCAAGTGGAGGTTGAAAACCTTGGGGCTGCCACCACCAACACCAATGAAGCCGATGACATAGTCATGGCTGAAGCTAATGTGGAGCCTGTCCCAAGCCCCATACCAGCAGTCAATGCTAAAAATGCTCCTGAAGCTTCTGGTGTGCAGCCCGAAGCCACTATTGCTGCCACTGCTCCTGTTCCGCCACCAAGGCCCTATTCAAGTGAGCAACCATACAACCATGGCGAGCTAATCACAGTAAGATGGCCCGTTCTGGTCCCTCCGCCTACTGTCTCTGGTCCTCAGTTTGATTATCACATTGAGCATAGGCCTCAGGTCCAGAAGCCAAAGCCAAGACTGCCATGGTTTCTAGGTACTGCCACATCCGTCGGGTCCTTCAATGCAAATGGCTTCAAAAGCCACAACACATTCTTTGACAGTTCAAAGAACCCCTACACAAAGCCAAGAATATCATCAGATCGTTTCTAGAGTTATCAGCAGCGAAACTATTACTCCTGTGTTCTATATGATCAAGGGCGCATTTTCCCTCATATGCGCCTTGACACTGAAGCCATTGCTGGACTGCCATGCTTAGAAGAAGCACTTGACTGCTTTCGTGATGTTGGTCTCCTCAGCTTTGTGACAGACAAAGAACATTGGAATGAAGAGCTATTGCTTCAATTCTATGCTACGCTCCACATTCGCGGTTATAACAGAGATACGAAGACATGGGTTCCCGAGTGGATGACGGGAAATGTTCATCATGAAGCCAAAGCTCTTGACATCATTGATCTTACAGGCCTATCCACTCCCGGGGAGCTATATGAACCTGGTTGTCAAAACCACCGCAATGCACTGGAGAGCATCTTCCATAAGCCTAAACCCAATATGAGCCAGATGTTGAGCATGATGAAGCCATTGCCTCATGACGCTGAATACCCAAAGGAGTTCTTTGTTGATGACCTTGAGTATCTGCCGCGCACCATATATCACATCATCAGGCGGACTCTATGGCCTATCAAAGGACATTCATCAGCTGCAAAACTTGAAGGAGCCATGAAGACATTGGTATTTAACATCCTCAATGGCATCAGCTTCAATGCGCAAGATTTCTTCATGAGGCAACTGGCTGCATCTGGATCTGACCTTTTTGGCCTGAAATTCTATGCTCCATGGGTCATGCGCCTCATTAAGCAACATTCTGCTGTCAACTATCAACCCTCTGCTCGCAATCATGTGATCTTCCTACCAGAGGTTGATATGTCAGTTGAAGCCATATACACTAAACCTGCCAAGAAGCCTCTTTGTCTTCAAAATGCTGAACATCAAAGCTTCACTCAGCCTATGGAAGGAGTCCAAGCTGTCACGCGTGTCTATCCTATGGCTGGAAACATTCGTCTACCTCATCATGCGCCAACTGAAGCTACTGCGAGCACAATTGCTCAAAGGCCTCGGAAGCGCTCTCGGGTCCTAAATGACCGAGAACTTCTTGTGGCCCTGCATCAGAAACAAGATAAGCATCATTTTTGGCTCAAGCGTCAGATGCAAAGCCTCTTGGTGGATGTAAATCGCATTCGAAACCTTGCCACCAAGAATGCATTTGTCACTCACGAAACTTGTCGGCGATCATGGAAGAGTTTGACCCTGCTCAGTGCTGAAGCAGATCTTCAAGATGATGGCTTCACTGAAAGATTCAAGTTTGACTCCACTCCTCCACGGAATGCTGTCCTACGAAGAACTCCATCTCTTGAAGACTCTGACTATTCTTCCTCCGCGGAAACTGTAAATGCCAATGTGATCGATGATGAAGACGATGCTACTTCACCACCCCCTACTTCTGCACGCATCGACACTGCACCAAGTTCGTCTGCACCGCCGAACGACAATGACAACCCTGCTGCTTCAACTACTCCTCATGAGGACGAGTAGATGCTCTATGTCTTCAAACCTTTTTGGTCATTACTGACAAAAGGGGGAGAAGCGTATGAGTTTGATAGTCCTCAAGCGGGTTCATATGGGAGGTTGCTTTATATTTTGCCTAGTGTTTACAACTCTTGCCTTTGATACATTTCGTTCTTTGAGTTGTAACACTTAAACTCGATGGTCGTCTGCTACTTATTTGCTCTTTCATGTGCGATGATAACTTCTGCACTTAGATCAATCCGCACTTAGATCATTTTGCAGACGTCCATTTTTCATTATGCATGTCATTCTCTTAGTTATATCATTTCGTGCATGATGAATTATCTTCATAAGTTGAAGTGGATCTCCACAAGTACAACCTGCCATGTGCATTTGCATTCCAAAAGCAAATTATTTATATGCACATCTTCAGGGGGAGCCCTTGCCACTTATGAAGACAATACACTATCCTTTACAATTTCACATACTTCTTTCCCGTTGAAAACTTCAACCAGTTTGTCATCAATCACCAAAAGGGGGGAGATTGTAAGTGCATCTAGTGCCACCCCTAGTTGGTTTTGGAGTATTGGCAACAAAGTTGGTTGAGGGACTAATGCGTTTTTGAGAATTGCAGGATAACGCAGGAAGTGTCCCTCATTGATTCGGTTTACCTACCGGATATGACCCCTAAAAATGTATGAAGACATTGAAGACAATGATGGTGTGTGAAGATATTCACACTGAAGTTTATGACATGAGAAGACATTGAGTGAAGACTATGGAGCGCGAAGACTGAGTTGTTTCGTTGTTTCCTTTTCTTCTTTGTTGAGTCATAGGAACCACCGTACTATTAAGTGGGGTCCAAGTGAACAAAGTCAGAGTGACTGAAGTGATGCTCAACCCAAATCCTATGTCTTCGAGCGAAGACAATGAGAGCAAATCTTATCCAGAGCTGGATGAGTCAGCTTTGCTTGTAGCCCAAGTAAAGTTGCCGTGTGTGTTTGAAATCTGACCATTGGAACACTTGTCAGTTCCTTAGTGACCCAGGGTCATTTCGGACATATCAGGACGGGTTGCCTTGTGGCTATAAATAGCCCACCCCCTACACCATAAATTGGTGGCTGCTCAGAGTGAGTTTACGGCTTTTGTCATTTTGAGAGCAACCCACCTCAAAGCCTTTGAGAGAGAAATCCTTGCGAGGACAAAGCCCAAACACCCAGAGCCAAAGAGTGTTAGGAATCACTGAAGTCTTTCTGTCTGTGTGACCTAAAGACTTATTACACTTGAGGACTGTGTATCCTCCAGCCGGTTAGGCGTCGCGTTCTAAGCATCCAAGAGTCATTGTGGATTGCCGGTGAACGAAGTCTGTGAAGGTTCGGAAGTCTACCTTAAAGACTTACCAGAGTGATTAGGCGAGGACTGTGTGTCCTTAGCTCAAGGGGAATAAGGTGAAGACGCGGTCTTCTGAGTTGAATCTCAACCTCCCTAACCAGACGTATAGTTGTCACAGCAACTGGAACTGGTCCAACAAATCATGTGTCTTCATCAAGTGACTGGTTCTATCTCTTCCCTCCTTTACTTTGAGTTTGTCTTCGTGAAGTCATTGCTTATTTGTCTTATCTGTTTGACTTCATTGCTTTACTACTATCGTTGATTGGCTTCGTATTATCTTCCATCCTGATCCTTACTACCTAGCTGCTATTAGTCTTTGTATGTTCACATTATTGCATACTTGACTATGGCTTGCTTGTTGTAGTTTATCTTCCGTTGCATATCAATTAGGTCATTTCTATTGTTTGTCTTCAAAACTTCCACGTTTTGAAGACTTTGATAAAAATCGCCTATTCATCCCCCCTCTAGTCGATAACTAGCACTTTCAGGGGCTCTCAAGTTGGTAGCTTGATCGTATCGTTAGTAGAGAGCTCAAACCATTGCATCCTTACATCATGTTTCTTGGTTCTTGTTTGGTTCTCTTTGTGAGTCTTAGAGCTTTTGGTCATCTTGATGACAAGCTTGAGTTCATCGAAAACGGAGTTCGCATGCGTCTTCTATGATGTTTTCGGTGTTGGAGGTTTTACCGGTCTTATCTGAGGAAGGGTTCTCACCATTTTCTTATGGGCCTTTTCTTATTTGCTTATTATTGATATTTCTTTCAATATTGTGTTAGTCCTTGTCGCTAGCTTTCCAACAAACTTGGTTTCATCGAATTCGGAGTCCGTTTGCAGAAGTTGAGGTAGTTTTGGTGTTCTGAAAAGGCTACAGCGGTACTACCGCGAATTGGAGCGGATGTAATTTTTTACTACCGCTCCAGAGCGGTACTATCGCGGCTCCTACAGCGGTAGTACCGCTCTGGACCAAAAACTCGTCCCAAGTCCTGCGGTGGTAGGCCCAGATGTAATTTTTTTAGTACCGCTCGCAAGCAGTAGTACCGCTACCCTTAGCAGTAGTACCGCTACCCCTAGCGGTAGTACCGTGAGGTCAGGCGGTACTACTGCTCCGATGGTTCTTCTGGTCTTTTTGCCTCCTCGCTGTTGTGTTCGGTTGGATTTTTCCAACCTATAAAAGGGGGTCTTCTTCCCCATTGAACCTCATCCTTGAGCTCATGTTCTTCCCCCATTGTTGACCTTCTTCGAGCTTGCTAACTCTCAATCCCTCCATGGATTCTTGCTAGTTTTTGAGGGAAAAGAGAGAGGAGATCTAGATCCATATTTCCACCAATCACTTTCTCCTCTATGTGAGGGGAACCCCTTGGATCTAGATCTTGGAGTTCTTGGTGTTCTCCTTCTTGTTCTTCCTCTCATCTTCCTCCCTAGCATTAGTTGCTTCATTGGGATTTGAGAGAGAAGGACTTGGGCACTCCGTGTTCCCTTGCCATTTCATTTGGTGCATCGGTTTGAGTTCATCACGTGATACGTGGAAGTTACAAGTTGAGAAGCTTATTACTCTTGGGTGCTTGGTACCCTTGAGCTTGTTACTCTTGGGTGTTTGGACACCCTAGAGCTTGTTCCTCTTGGGTGCCTTGGCTCCCTAGACGGTTGGTGTTGTTCGGAGCTTAATCATTATGGTGTAAAGCTCCGGGCAAGCGTCGGGGTCTCCAATTAGGTTGTGGAGATTGCCCCGAGTAATTTGACGGGTACCGGTGACCGCCCCCAAGGGTTGCCAAAGTGTACGGGTTCGGTGACCACCCCCAAGGGTCGCCATTTGTACGGGTTCGATGACCGCCCTCAAGGGTCCCTTAGTGGAATCACGGCATCTTGCATTGTGCGAGGGCGTGAGGAGATTACGGTGGCCCTAGTGGCTTCTTGGGGAGCATTGTGCCTCCACACGGCTCCAAACAGAGATTAGCATCTGCAAGGGTGTGAACTTCGGGATACATCGTCGTCTCTGCGTGCCTCGGCTACCTCTTTCTCGAGCCCTTTACTTATGCACTTTACTTTGTGATAGTCATATTGTTCTTTGTCATATATCTTGCTATCACATAGTTGCTTATCTTGCTTAGCATAAGTTGTTGGTGCACATAGGTGAGCCTAGTTGTTTTAGGTTTTGTGCTTGACAAATTTACCACTAGGTTTATTCCGCATTTGTTCAAGCCTTAACCGTAATTATTTTAAAGCGCCTATTCACCCCCTCTAGGCGACATCCTCGATCTTTCACCCTTCCTGCCTCTGAGCGAGACGACTGAATGGACTCTGCAATACGCGCAGCTACTGCGAGATTCTGAATTGGCATACGGAATACCTGAGTTTCCGGTGGAAACAGTTGTCGTGAACGCCGACTGGATCTGGTGATCAGTCGACGGGCACGCTCGTCGTGAGAATGTTGGAGATTCTCCAAACGAGTGCGCTCAGCCAGCGTGGCCAGGCGCACGTCCTCCAAAGCCCGAGCCTCGGCGGTTTCCCCTATGATGGGGGTATGGAGAGCCTCCTCATTGCAGCGACGCCCTCTGCTGCGAACTGAGAGGTTGGGGCTGGTACTCCTCATGGCCGAACGATGTACCGTCACCGGCCCTGTTCTCGCCGCTGTGACAAAAGCCGGGTGGGCCGCGATGAGAGTCGACCATGAGGACCTCCGCCGCGGGGTCACAACTCCCGCTCTCGGAAAGTGTGTCTGCTAAGTCAGTCGACGGGTCGACTGGACCACAGTGATATACGTCGGGCTCGATCGCCGCGACTTGGGGGGTGAACGTCTGCCGAGCCACCACGTGCTTCACCCACCGCTAGAGCCGTGATCGACCCGACCGCTTGCGGTGGTGGCCAGCGGAGCGAGAGAACGACACGCGCGTTGACTAGTACGGGGTCGACGACTACCGGAGGAGGATGCCGAGGGCACTCATGCGGAAGTGCGACGAACCCCGGATGGGCAGTGCCTCGACGACGAGGGGGGCCTCCTGGAGCCAGGCCGAGTTGTTCGCGATGAAAGTGAGCGCGCCGAGTCAGAACTCGCGGACCATGATCAAACTGCTGGCGGAAACCATGTTGATGAAGATTGAACAAAATGCAGCCTCGCCGGAAGTCGCTAAGACGCTTTGCCCCAAGGTGGGCGCCAACTGTCGTGGTACTAAGGCTGACAGTAAGAGTAGGGGGTACGTATGAGGAGGCAATGTCCTAGCTACGGTGAGATTGTACGCAAGTGTTTACGAGTCCAGGCCCCTCTCGGAGGAGGTAAAAGCTGAGGCGGTCGACTGGATTATGATGTGTGTTATAGGGGGTGCGAACCCTTGTGCCAGAGGAGGGGGTGGCTTATAGAGAGTGCGTCAGGACCCCAACCATCCCCCGTTACAGAGAGTTCAATGTACATAAAGAGAGGGCGTTACTGATAACGCCAGCTATAAAGTGCTATTAATGCCTTTGAAGACTACGGAGTGAATGCTTGACCGTTGTTGTCCTGTGCGACTCCTGGTCTTTAGTAGGTCGAGTGGTTTCTTGTATGGTCGAGTGATATCGGGAAGGAGGGGTATCTGGGTGATATTGTTCGAAATATGCCCTAGAGGTAATAATAAAAGGATTATTATTATATTTCCTTGTTCATGATAATTGTCTTTTATTCATGCTATAATTGTATTATCCGGAAATCGTAATACACATGTGAATACATAGACCACAATACATCCCTAGTGAGCCTCTAGTTGACTAGCTCGTTGATCAACAGATAGTCATGGTTTCCTGACTATGGACATTGGATGTCGTTGATAACGGGATCACATCATTGGGAGAATGATGTGATGGACAAGACCCAATCCTAAGCATAGCACAAGATCGTGTAGTTCGTTTTGCTAGAGCTTTTCCTATGTCAAGTATCTCTTCCTTAGACCATGAGATCGTGTAACTCCCGGATACCGTAGGAGTGCTTTGGGTGTACCAAACGTCACAACGTAACTGGGTGACTATAAAGGTGCACTACAGGTATCTCCGAAAGTGTCTGTTGGGTTGACACGGATCAAGACTGGGATTTGTCACTCCGTATAACGGAGAGGTATCACTGGGCCCACTCGGTAGTGCATCATCATAATGAGCTCAAAGTGACCAAGTGTCTGGTCACAGGATCATGCATTACGGTACGAGTAAAGTGACTTGCCAGTAACGAGATTGAACGAGGTATTGGGATACCGATGATCAAATCTCGGGCAAGTAACATACCGTCTGACAAAGGGAATAGTATACGGGGTTGCTAGAATCCTCGACATCGTGGTTCATCCGATGAGATCATCGAGGAGTATGTCGGAGCCAACATGGGTATCCAGATCCCGCTGTTGGTTATTGACCGGAGAGCCGTCTCGGTCATGTCTGCATGTCTCCCGAACCTATAGGGTCTACACACTTAAGGTTCGGTGATGCTAGGGTTGTATGAATATGAGTATGCAGCAAACCGAATGTTGTTCGGAGTCCCGGATGAGATCCCGGACATCACGAGGAGTTCCGGAATGGTCCGGAGGTAAAGAATTATATATAGGAAGTGCTGTTTCGGCCATCGGGAAAGTTTCGGGGTCACCCGGTATTGTACCGGGACCACCGGAAGGGTCCCGGGGGTCCACCGGGTGGGGCCACCTATCCCGGAGGGCCCCGTGGGCTGAAGTGGGAGGGGAACCAGCCCCTAGTGGGCTGGTGCGCCCCCCTTGGGCCCCCCTGCGCCTAGGGTTGGAAACCCTAGGTGGGGG